>NC_077229.1:59873110-59950335 GCF_027887165.1 Monodelphis domestica
GCTGCAGTCACCATTAGCAGTGATCTTTGAATCCAAGAATATAGAATCCAGCATCGCTTCCATTTCTCTCTCTCTTTTTGCCAGGAAATGATGGGACCAATTGTTAAGATCTTAGTTTGGTTTGTTGGGGTTTTTCTTTAATGTTAAACTTCAAACCAGTTTTTACTCTGTGCTAAACTCTGAGGATACAAAAAGAGGCAAAAGACAGTCCCTGCCCTCAAGGAGCTTACAATCTAATAGGAGAGACCACATACAAATAATTACAAAGCAAGCTCTACAGAAGATAAGTAGAAAATAATTGAAAGAAAGCCCTGGAATTCAGAGAGATTGGGAAAGGTTTATTGTTTAGTTGTGAATTAATGGAAGCCAGGGAAGTCAGTAGTTAGAAGAGAGGAGAAGAAAGCAGTCCCAGCATAGAGGGACAGTCAGAGAAAATGCCTGGAGCTAAAAAATGTAGTAACTTTTTGTGGAACAGTCAGAGATCAGTGTCACTGGATCAAAGAGTATCCGTTGGAGAATAAGATATAAAAAAGCTTGGAAATGTAGGAAGGGGCTGCTTATGAAAGGCTTTGACTGTCAGAGGATTTTGATTTTGTTCTTGGAGGCAACAAATAGGGAGCTGTGGAGCTTAATGAGTAAAGGAGTGACATGGTTATTCCTGAGCTTTAGGAAAACCACTTGAGTGGCTGAAAAGAAGATGGATAAGAGTGTGGAGAGACTTGAGGGAGGCAGAGAGACTTGAGGCATGATGTTGCAATAATCCAGGTGTGAGATAATAGGGTCTTGCACTAGAGGGGTGGTGGTATCAGAGGACAGAAGGGTAATATTCTAGAAATGCTGCAAAGGTGAAATTTATAGACCTTGACATCAGCTTGGATTGGGAGATAATGAGTACAGGGTGACTAAGTTGTGAATAAGAGCCCAAGAGGATGGTCTTGCCCTTTACAGAAAAAGGGAAAGTGGGAAGGAGGTAGAAAGAGTTAAGAGGGAAAGATAATGATTTCTGTTTTGAACATATTAACTTCCAAATGTCTACTGAACATTTGGTTCAAAATGGCTGAAAGGTGGTTAGAGATGTGAGTTTGGAGGTCAGCATGGAATTTGGGGCAGGAGGTAGACTGGGGAATCATCAGTATAGAGATGGTTATTAAATCCATGGAGCTGATGAGATCACCAAGTGAAGTAGTATAGAGGGTGAAGACAAGAGGGCCCAGGACAGAACCCTGAAGGACCCCTACAGTTAGAGGACCCAGTCTGGATAAGAATTCAGCAAAGGGGACAAAGAAGGAGCTGTCAGGTAAGAGGGAAATGAGGAGAAAGTGGTTTCCTGAAAATCTAGAGAGAAAAGTATCAGAGATTAACAGTGTCAAAGGCTGTAGAGGGGTCGAGAAGAATAAGGATTGAGAAAAGACCCTTGGATATGGCAACTAAGAGATCACTGGTAAGTTTGAAGAACAGAATTTTAGTAGAATGATAAGGTAAGATAAATACACCAATTTAGGAGAAATGGATGAATATATACAAAAATACAAACTGCCTAGACTAACAGAAGAGGAAATAGAATTCTTAAATAATCCCATATCAGAAATTGAAATCCATCAAGCCATCAAAGAACTTCCTAAGAAAAAATCCCCAGGGCCTGATGGATTCACCTGTGAATTCTATCAAACATTCAGAGAACAGTTAATCCCAATACTATACAAACTATTTGACATAATAAGCAAAGAGGGAGTTCTACCAAACTCCTTTTACGACACAAACATGGTACTGATTCCAAAACCAGGCAGGTCAAAAACAGAGAAAGAAAACTATAGGCCAATCTCCCTAATGAATATAGATGCAAAAATCTTAAATAGGATACTAGCAAAAAGAGTCCAGCAAGTGATCAGAAGGATCATTCACCATGATCAAGTAGGATTTATACCAGGGATGCAGGGCTGGTTCAACATTAGGAAAACCATCCACATAATTGACCACATCAACAAGCAAACTAGCAAGAACCACATGATTATCTCAATAGATGCAGAAAAAGCCTTTGATAAAATACAACACCCATTCCTATTAAAAACACTAGAAAGCATAGGAATAGGAGGGTCGTTCCTAAAAATAATAAACAGTATATATCTAAAACCAACAGCTAATATCATCTGCAATGGGGATAAACTAGACGCATTCCCAATAAGATCAGGAGTGAAACAAGGATGCCCATTATCACCTCTACTATTTGACATTGTACTAGAAACACTAGCAGTAGCAATTAGAGAAGATAAAGGAATTGAAGGCATCAAAATAGGCAAGGAGGAGACCAAGTTATCACTCTTTGCAGATGACATGATGGTCTACTTAAAGAATCCTAGAGATTCAACCAAAAAGCTAATTGAAATAATCAATAACTTTAGTAAAGTTGCAGGATACAAAATAAACCCACATAAATCATCAGCTTTTCTATATATCTCCAACACAGCTCAGCAGCAAGAACTAGAAAGAGAAATCCCATTCAAAATCACCTTAGACAAAATAAAATACCTAGGAATCTATCTCCCAAGACAAACACAGGAACTATATGAACACAACTACAAAACACTCGCCACACAACTAAAACTAGACTTGAACAAATGGAAAAACATTAACTGCTCATGGATAGGACGAGCCAATATAATAAAAATGACCATCCTACCCAAACTTATTTATCTATTTAGTGCCATACCCATTGAACTACCAAAATACTTCTTCACTGATTTAGAAAAAACCATAACAAAGTTCATTTGGAAGAACAAAAGATCAAGGATATCCAGGGAAATAATGAAAAAAAAAAAACACATATGATGGGGGCCTTGCAGTCCCTGACCTAAAACTATATTACAAAGCAGCAGTCATCAAAACAATTTGGTACTGGCTAAGAAACAGAAAGGAAGATCAGTGGAATAGACTGGGGGAAAGCGACCTCAGCAAGACAGTATACGATAAACCCAAAGATCCCAGCTTTTGGGACAAAAATCCACTATTCGATAAAAACTGCTGGGAAAATTGGAAGACAGTGTGGGAGAGACTAGGAATAGATCAACACCTCACACCCTACACCAAGATAAATTCAAAATGGGTGAGTGACTTAAACATAAAGAAGGAAACCATAAGTAAATTGGGTAAACACAGAATAGTATACATGTCAGACCTTTGGGAGGGGAAAGGCTTTAAAACCAAGCAAGATATAGAAAGAATCACAAAATGTAAAATAAATAATTTTGACTACATCAAACTAAAAAGCTTTTGTACAAACAAAACCAATATAACTAAAATCAGAAGGGAAACAACAAATTGGGAAAAAATCTTCATAGAAACCTCTGACAAAGGTTTAATTACTCATATTTATAATGAGCTAAATCAATTGTACAAAAAATCAAGCCATTCTCCAATTGATAAATGGGCAAGGGAAATGGATAGGCAGTTCTCAGATAAAGAAATCAAAACTATCAACAAGCACATGAAGAAGTGCTCTACATCTCTTATAATCAGAGAGATGCAAATCAAAACAGCTCTGAGGTATCACCTCACACCTAGCAGATTGGCTAACATAACAGCAAAGGAAAGTAATGAATGCTGGAGGGGATGTGGCAAAATAGGGACATTAATTCATTGCTGGTGGAGTTGTGAACTGATCCAACCATTCTGGAGGGCAATTTGGAACTATGCCCAAAGGGCGACAAAAGAATATCTACCCTTTGACCCAGCCATAGCACTGCTGGGTCTGTACCCCAAAGAGATAATGGACACAAAGACTTGTACAAAAATATTCATAGCTGCGCTCTTTGTGGTGGCCCAAAACTGGAAAACGAGGGGATGCCCATCAATTGGGGAATGGCTGAACAAACTGTGGTATATGTTGGTGATGGAGTACTATTGTGCTAAAAGGAATAATAAAGTGGAGAAGTTCCATGGAGACTGGAACAACCTCCAGGAAGTGATGCAGAGCGAGAGGAGCAGAACCAGGAGAACATTGTACACAGACTAATACACTGTGGTATAATCTAACGTAATGGACTTCTCCATTAGTGGCGGTGTAATGTCCCTGAACAACTTGCAGGGATCCAGGAGAAAAAAAACACCATTCATAAGCAAAGGATAAACTATGGGAGTGGAAACACCGAGAAAAAGCAACTGCCTGAATACAGAGGTTGAGGGGACATGTCAGAGGATAGACTCTAAATGAACACTCTAATGCAAATACTATCAACAAAGCAAAGGGGTCAAATCAAGAAAACATCTAATGCCCAGTGGACTTACGCGTCGGCTACGGGGGGTGGGGGGGAGGAAAAGAAAATGATCTATGGCTTTAACGAATAATGCTTGGAAATGATCAAATAAAATATATTAAAATTTAAAAAAAATAAATAAATAAAAATAAAAGAATGATAAGGTAAGAAGCCAAACTGTAAAGGGTTAAAAAAAAAGAATGAGAGGAAAGAAAGTGGAGGCAACCTATTGAAGATGGTGTTTCCCAGTACCTTAGCAAACTAGAGCAGGAGAGTATGTGATATGATAGTAGGATGGAAGGATCAAGCAAGGGCTTCTTCAGGATAGGTGAAAGATGGGTATTTTTGTAAGCAGTAAAAAATGAGCCAGCACAAAGGGAGAGATTGAAAATAAGTGAAAGGGGGACGGTTAGGTAGCATAGTCAATAGAGGGTGAGACCTAGAGTCAGGAAGACCTGGGTTCAAATTTGACCTCAGACACTTCCTGTGTATGATTCTGGGCAAGTCCCTTCACCCTGATTACCTAATCCTTTCTGCTCTTATGTCTTAGAATTGATACTGACAGAAAGTAAAGGAGAGGGGTAGGGAGAAGGGGGGGGGGGTCTGGAGTCCAATTGCACACCTAGGTTAAGAACGTGGACGATCAGGAAAATAGTGGTATTCTGGATAGTAATAGGAAAATTAGGAAGAAGAGAGGGTTTGGGGGAAATAATGAGTTCAGTTTTGGTTATATGGAATTTCAGATATAGATTGGACATCAGCTCAAGATATCCAATAGGCAGTTGATGATGGGAGTCTGGAGTCAGGAAAGAGATTTGAGCTAGATAAATATATCTGAGATTCATCTACAGAGAGATAATAATTAAACTCATGGGAACTGTTGAGATTACCAAGTGAGGAGGGAGAGGAAGGGAGAAGAGAAGAGAGGAGGGGAGAGGAGAAAAAAGAAAGGATAAGAGAGGATAGGAAAGGAGAGAAGACCACCATTCTTTGTGATGAGTGTGATATTGAATCAATTAAGAAATTGTAAAAGCTTTGCCTTGGCACAGTGAAAACCCAAATGGTATTATGTAACATAAATGTGTAGTGAATTCAATCCACACAGGTTAGTGATTTTCTTCAATTTCATTCAGCAGTACTTAAATAGAAGTGAAGCAGTGGGTGATGGGAATGATTGGCAGGGCAAGATCATCACCAGGATAAGGGAAGAAATTGAGTAAAGGATAATGTAGAATTGAACTGGTTCACACAGAGGTCAAGGTAAGGAAGGAAGGAGAGTGTAGTCAGTTCAGGAATGATTGTGGGAGAAAAACTGAAGAATAGGGAGACTGGAAGTCATGGTGAGGACAAAGAACAGAGTTAGGGGTGGTAAGATAGAGGGGAGGAATGGAATGGTAAAAAATTATCATCAAATAAGGAATCTCAAAGTTCTTGGTACACCTGTAGATATTAGTAACACCAATGGTCTGTATAATTGTGGTAAAGTGAAGGAATAAGTCATGGGTAATAATTAAGCCAAGGAGTGGGAAGTTGGCATGTTTCCATCAGTATTAATACATATATTTAAGTCCCCTTGTTTGAGAACAGGATTTGGGAAGGAAAGAAAGACTGTGAACCTGGCACTGAACCTATTAAAGAAAATATCCTGGAAGTCAATATATTACAGACACTACAATCTTGATTGGGTGATGACTATGGATTGTAGGAACCTCAAAGAAAGAGAAGTTATTGAGTAATGGTGGTAGGAGAGCCTGAAAGTGGTGATGGAGAGCAAAGAGTATTCCAACTCCTCAATCATGACCAGTAAGGGAGTGGAAGAATGAGTGAAAGTGCAGCCAATCAACTAGAAAGGGAAACTGAGTCATCAGGAGATAACCAGATCTCAGCAAGAGACAAAAGATGATAGAATTGGTAAAGGAAAAGAATTTGTAAATGAAATTCAATTTCTTAATTATGGAATATGCATTGCAGAGAGGACAGTGGAGGGCATTTGCAGATCTGGAATATGGGATTAAGGAAGTTGGGATGAGGTGGGGTGGGGATATACAATGAGATCCAGGGATTCTGAATCACTAGGATGGGAGGAGTCTGCTAACCATTCAAATAGGAGTTTAAGGAAGATTGTTTTCCCCTAATGCTCTTGAGGGCTAGGACTATCATTCTGTACCTTTGTATTTATATTCTCAAAGCTTAGCTTAATGTCTGGCATATAGAAAATGTTTAATAGATACCTATGGACTAGACTTGATTTTCATCTCCAGGGGACCAGGCTACTGACATGGAGAGAGGACAGGCTGGAGGGAGGACTGATAGCCAAGATTAAGCAACCCAGCTAGATTCTCTCACCATATGAAGGATTTAGGCAGCGACTTCTCAATCATTGCATGGTACTCAAGGTAGAGTCATCCCAGAGCACCTGGCAGCCAGTATGGAGGTCAAACAGATGGGAAAGGAAACATGTATTTATTAAACATTTATTATGTGCCAGGCACCATGACAATGTCTGGGGGTATAAACATAAGCAAAAAAGATAGACAAAAGAGTATGCTGGGAAGGAAACGTGTGACATGCATGAGATGTCCTATGATATGGCAGGTTTGGGCAAAGCATTTGAGAAAAGGGGCATTTAATAAATATTCTATCTCTCCATAATTTATCAATCTATCTATCTATCCATCTAGCTGACCACCATCTATCTATCCATCTCTTTCTGTCTATTATGCATATGTCTATCATATATCTATTAATCCATCCATCTATCCATCCATTTGGCTATACATACATATATCTATCATTTCTCCATCCATGTATGATCTACTAATCTATCTGTCCATCAATATATTCATCTACCACCTATTAATCCATCCATCCATTGATCAATTCATTCATCTATCATTTATCTATTAATCTATCTATTGTGGAGCAGTTAGTTGGCTCAATGTATAGAAAGTCAGATCTGGAAACAGAAGCTCAGACCTTCTGAGACCAGATCTGGCCTCAGACACTTCCTAGCTGTGTAACCTTGAACAAGTCATTTAACCCCAGTTGCCTAGTCCTTATACTCTTTTGCCTTGGAACCCGTACTTAAAATAGATTCTAAGATGGAGGTAAGGGTTTTTTTTTTAATCTATCTAATCAGAAAAAGTTCCATTTAAGCTGAATCTTGAAAGGAACTACAGATTCCAAGGGATGGAGGTAAGTAGAGGGAGTGAAGGACATTCTAGGCATGAGCAAAAGCCAAGCATGAGCCAAGAAGTGGAACAACATGTATGAGAAATAATAGTCCAATTCGCTGTAAGCTAACAGTGAGTAAGGAAGAATAATGGGAAAATCAGCAGGAGTCAGACTACCAAGAAATTTAAATGCCAAACCAAGAAGTGTGTATTTTATCCTAAAACAGGGATTCACAAACTGGAATCTATAGTCCAAGCTGTCTGGATAGATTTCTGGAATTCTATATAATTGAATGGGGGAGTTATATCTTTATTTTCACTAAACTCAAATTGAAATTTGCCATCTTTTTCAATTATTCAAAAACAATATTCTGAGAAGATGTTTACAGGCTTTACCAAGGTGCCAAAAGGGTCCATGATAAAAAATAAATAAAAACAACATTAAGAAGCCCTGTTCTAGAACTTATGGGAAGCTACTGAAGTTCCTTGAACAAAAGAACAACCTTATCAGACTTGTGCTTTAGGAATATTGATGAAATAACTGTAGAGAGGATTTAATTCAATCCAATAATTCAATCAACATAGCATCAAAGCTATAAAAACTAGAAGAAACTTTAGAAGTTATGGAGGCCAATGCTTTCATTTTACAGAGGAAGAAATTGAGCCTCAGACAAGTAAGGTGGCCTACTCCAAGGTCAAACAAGTAGTTAATAATAGGGGCAACCAACTCTCTTGGCACCCAACTTGGGAGAGTGGAAGGAATGGAAGAGAAAGAAGAAATAAAGACTGGATCACTTTAACTAGCCTTTCCTAATCCCTTCCCTCTCTCCCTAAATAGGTTCAAGGGATTGCCAGAAGAAGGTGGGGTCTCAGGTTTCCTTAGAAATCTATTCTTAGCCTAAAACAGGGACCCAGTGAGATGCGGATGAAGTGGATGGAGAGCTAGGCCTAGAGATGGAGAGACCTGGATTCAAATCTTACCTCAGACACCTCCTAGCTGTATGACCCTGGGCAAATCACTTAACTCTCATTGCCTAGCCCTTACTGTTCTTCTATCTTGGAACCAATACACAGTATTTATTGATAATAAGATCAATGGGGGGGGGGGACACCACTACCTTATTTTCTATCCTTCTGAGAGTAGATTGTATCAAATCAAGATAATCAAGCCCAGTAGGAGCCATTCATTCACCTCCCCCTCTTCCCAGAGGTTCCACTGATTCTAACCCACCCTAGCCAAGGAGGAGGAAAGGCTCTCTTAACTGCCTAGAAGCCCTCCACTTGGAAAATCTGTTCCTGTCCCAAGGGTTCAAGGCCAGTCTCTCCTCTCCTGGCATCAAAGGTTGCCATGACTGGTCCCCTGGCTCAGAGGAGAGGCATTGGTTAATTTCCCAGAAGACTCAAAACTCTCCCATTTCCCACAACTAGGGAAAGCCCAGGGTTTGCTCTGACTCCAGCCCTGAGTTTATGATGGTTATGGGTTGGGGTATTTTGGACTTGTGTTGACATGACCTCAAGGCTTCCTGACAAGAACTGTGAGAACCCACAAACAAAACAGGAAATGTGACAAGGAGGGAAGTTTTCTTCACTCCAGTGGGGAAGGGAGATGGGCTCAAGCTTCTACCGCATCCAATCTTGTAGTGAATGACTTGTAGTTTTCTCTTTGCATAATAATAATAATAGTTTGACACTTTTTTAAACTCAGCTTCTGACTTGGTAGCAATTCTAAGACAGAAGAGCAACAATCAGGGCAAAGGGAATGACTTGCCCTATCAAAGAAGTATCTGAATTCAGATTTGAACCCAGGTCCTCCAGACTGCAGGTCTAGCACTTGGTCCACTGCATTGCCTAGCTTCCCCGTAATTGAAATTTATATAACACCTTAAGGTAGGGGCAGAATGTTAAGTGGAAAAAGTTACCCAACTTGAAATCAAAGGATCTGATACATAGTTAGATCTTGAGTGATACAACAGCTAAGAGCATATTTGGAGTCAGAAAGACCCAAGCTCACATTCTATCTCACTTGTTAGTTGCATAACTTAAAGCAAGTCATTTCATCTCTAATCAGCCTCACTTTCTTCATCCATGAGATGGAAATAATAATAGCACCTACTTCCCAGGATTGTTGGGAGGCTCAACTGAGATAACATATCCCAAATTATTGTCACCTAGGCAATATTCCCCCTTCCTTTTAAAGATGACAAAACTGAGATTCAAGGATAGCAGAGTGCTCTTTTTCTGTAAAATGGAGCTGGAGTACATGGCTTCTTAGGTGCTCAACAGTTCTAGATCCACAAATCTAAAGTTTACAAAACTCTTTACATACATAGTCTCATTTGATCAACAGAAAAGCCCTGTGAAGTGAGTGCTTTTATTATCTCTATTGTTGTTCATTCATTTTCCATCACATCTGACTCTTCATGACCTCATTTGGGGTTTTCTTGGCAAAAATACTGGAATGGTTTCCTACTGGATGGCTGGAAAAGAGCAAGTCTGAGGACTTTATGCAACTCTGCCTCACTTAAATTCAATTCAAGATGGAGTCAAGATATTACTCTAAATGAAAAAAATGTCCTAAATCACTCTTGATCAGAGAAATGCAAATTAAAACAATTCTGAGGTACCACCTCACACCAGTCATATTGGTGAATATGACAGTAAAGGAAAGCAATAAATGTTGGAGGGGATGTGGCAAAATTGGGACACTAATGCATTGTTGGTGGAGTTGTAAACTGATCCAACCATTCTGGAGGGCATTTTGGAACTTTGTCCGAAGGCTATAAAACAATGCATAAATCAATACCCTTTGATCATGTAATACCACTACTGGCTATGTATACCAAAGAGATTTTTTTTTAAAAAAAGGGAAAGGACCTACTTGAAAAAAATATTCAAAGCAGCTCTTTGTGTGATGGCAAAGAATTGGAAATTGAAGGGATGCCCATCAATTGGGAAGTGGCTGAACAAAATGTGATATATGATGGAGATAGAATACTATTGTGCTATGAGAAATGGTGAAAAGGATGATTTCAGAAAAAGTTGGAAAGATCTCCATGAACTGACACAGAGTGAAACAAACAGAACCAGGAGAACATTATATGCAGTAACAGCAATATTACACAATGACCAAGTGTGAAAGACTTAGCTATTCTCAGCAATATAATGATCCTGGACAATTCTAAAGGGCTCATGACAAAGAAGGCTCTCCACCTCCAGAGAAAGAACTGTTGGAAGCAGATTCAGATCAAAGCATACTAACTTTCACATTAGCTTATTTATAGTTTATTTGCAGTTTTATTTTGGGGTTTGGGGTTTGATAGACATATTCTCCTATGACAATGATCAATATGTAAGTATGTTTTGTTTGATAATACATACACAACACAGATCAAATTGCTTATCATTTCCAAGAGAGGGGAGGGAAGGGAGAGAGGGAGACAGTTTGGATCTTATAATTTCAGAAAACATGTTGAAAATTATTATTACATATAATTGGGAAAATAAAATATCTTTGAATTTTAAAAAAATCCCCCTATGATGTCATTGGTCCTCTTTGAAACTAAGGACAACAATAGCAATCACTTTCTCCCACTCAGTATCATTTTGAATTTATTTCCTTGTTTACAAGTTGTATTTCCTCCTCTAGGACTCCATTTCCTTGATAGCAGAGACGATTCCTTTCTGGCTTTGCATTCTCAGCCCTTCCCTTGCTGTCTTGCACCTAATAAGTGCCTTAATAAATGACTCTTGAACTGAATTTCATTAGAACATAGACGTAAGCCTCAAGGGGACCTCAAATCCTATCTGGTATAATTTTACAGATGAGAAAAGTGAGGCCCCCGGGGTTGTCTGGGATCGCAACCCAAGGCTTGCCTGCAGAAGGGAAGGAAAGGAAGGTAGTGACCTCAGAGGAGCTGAAAGAATGAATAAAGGAACAAATGAGTGAAGGAATGAATGGAATAAGGAAAAAAGGAAGAAAAGAGTGAATGAATGAATGAATTAAGCATATACTAAGTGTTAACTATGTGAAAAGCATCAGTCTGAGTGCTAAGAATACAAATAGGAAAAGTCAGACAGTGGCTGCCCTCAAGGAGCTCACACTCTAATAGGGAATACAACACATGGAATGAACACTACAGGACCCTTGTAGTGAACACAGCATACATGTGCACAGCTCAGAGAATGAAGAAGGGACCATGTACACTTACCTCCTTGGCCCTAAGGGGATCCTGAGTCTGGATCATTCATTCGTCCA
The DNA here is from genome assembly GCF_027887165.1 of Monodelphis domestica. Lineage (NCBI taxonomy): Eukaryota > Metazoa > Chordata > Mammalia > Didelphimorphia > Didelphidae > Monodelphis > Monodelphis domestica. The sequence goes on from NC_077229.1 coordinate 59,884,789, forward strand.
ACATGCATTCACAAAACATCAAACCAACATTTATTAAACATCTACTATATGCTGGGAGGTATAAATACAAAGATGGAAAGGAAGTGTAGTCTCTGGAGTATTTTTGGCACTGTGTGTGTATGTATGTGTGTGTATATATTGTATGTGTACATAAAAAAATCCATGGAGAGGTATGGGACTAGAGTTGCAATGAGAAAAGAATGTAACACAAAGAAATATAAAATCTATACAAAGCATATGCAAAGTAATTGAGGAGGGCAAAGGCAACTGACCAGTTACATAAGGCAACAGATAATTGGAATCATAGTCTATCATGAGTTCAAATCTGACCTCAGACTCCTACTAGTTAGGTGACCCTGAGCAAGTCACTTAATCCTTTTTGCCTCAGTTTCCTCATCTGTAAAATGAGCTGGAGAAGGAAATGGCCAACCACTCCAGTATCTCTGCCAAGAAAAGTCTAAATGGGGTCATGAAGAATCAGATTCGACTGAAACAACGCAACAGCAACAACAAAAACTGGGGACCGGTCACCCATAGGAAGGACCTCATGAGTTGAACCTTGCTGGTTTGAAATTAGGGTTAAAACTGAACTCTATTTGTCTTGGTGTTAGCTTGAGATTCTAAGAGGTGAGGGTGAGGTGTCAGAGCCCAGGGATGAGAAAAGGCATGCAGGGGGTGTTGGAATGTCCTATACAGGAAACAGTAAGGAGGGTTATTTACCTGGTGGCAACCAGGTGGCCCAGTGGGTAGAGTATTGCCCCTGGAGTCAGGAAGACCTACTCTCAAATTATGTCTTAGACATTTACTGGCCAGGTGACCCTGGGCAGGTCATCTTCTGCCCAACTCAGTTTCCTTTTCTGTAAAATGGGAATGATAATAATAGAATCTACCTCACCAGGTCATTACAAGGATCAAATGAGATTGCATATAGTAAGAGCTTTGCAAACCTTCAGGCACTAAATAAATGCTAGTTATAATTATTGTTATTCCTGAGTACATGAGGGGGTGTAAGGTGAAATAAATAGAAAGGTATTAAGTGGTGCTAGCCTCTGCTGGGGCATGCGTGGGTATAATAAGTAGGGTGGCATCCTGCACAGAGGCAGGAAGTCTTTACCACCATCAGCCACCCACTCAGAGCACAGTTGAAGTCTGACCCAGCTTTTGTTAGGAAGTCACCTTCCCACAGTGACAGTCACTCCTTATCTGACTGTCTTCTGGGTTACACAGCTGGAGAAACTACCACCAGCTAAGAGTCCATCGGGTACTCTGGGAGAGAGGAACTGAATCAGAGTTAGTACGTCTGCTCAAGTTTTTTAACACTGACAGTAGTCCAGATCTCCCTCAGGGGTCCAAGTCCTCATTAGATCCCTGCTGAGACCAGGACCAGCTTCCTTGTGTAGCAAAAAGCCCTTGGAGACATCTTTAAACCCATCCCTTCTGTCTAAGTATCCATTCTAAGAATGGGCTATGCAACCCAGATTAAGTGACTTGTCCAGGGTCACCCAGCTAGGAAGTGTCTGAAGCCAAATTTGAACCCAGGTTCTTCCCAACTCCACACTTGGCTCTCTATCCATTAAGCCATCTGGCTACCCCAAAGAGCCAAGGAAATAATATAGAAAGAGTTATACAACCAAGATACATTCAGGGTAAACTCAAGGCAATCTCAGTAAAGGTACCAGTATTAAAGGGAATACAGAAAGGTTTCTTACAAAAAGAAGGATTTTAACTGGGATTTTAAAGAAGGCAGGGAAGCCTGAGACTTGAGGAGAGATAGTATTCCAGGAGAGGAGGATAACCACAGACAAATGTCCAGCATCCAAAGATAAAGCATCTTGGCTGAGGAGCATCCAGGAGGAGGTGGTATTAAGAAGTGAAGAATAAGATTAGGGAGGTAGGAAGGTTGTAAAGAGCTTTAAAAGTAAAATAATTTTATTTTATCCTGAGAGCCATTAATATTTATTGAATTTGGGAGGGCAGGGGTGACATGACTAGACAAGTTATCTTTGGAAAGATAACTTACAGAGACATCTTGGTGGATTGAGAACCAGGCATAAAGGCAGGAGATCCTGAATTCAAATCTCAATTTTACTGACTACGAAGTCATCTTGTTGAAGAAGCCTATTGCCTCCAGGAGAAAAATCAAATTCTTTTGTTTGCCATTTAAAACCCTTCATGATCTGCCTCAGCCTACCTTTCCGGATTTTTTTCTCCCCAGTTTTGGTTCTCCTTCTCCCCTTCTGTTCATCTCCCTCTCCTCTCTCTCTTTTCCCCATTTCCATTCTGCTTCCTCTCCTCCCCATCTTCCTCTCTCTCCCTCTCCCATTACTCTTTCCCTTTCCTCTTCTTCTCTTTCCCTCTCTTCTTCTATCTCTCCTCTTTTCTTTCCCTCCCTTCCTCCTCTCTCCCTATCTCCTCCCTCTCTTCCCTTCCTTCTCTTCTCTCTCTCTCCTCTTTTTCTCTTTTCTATCTCTCCTTTCTCTCCTCTTTCCATCTCCTTTCTCACACTCTTCTCTCTCCTCTTCTCCTCTCACTTTCTTCTTCTTCTCTGTCCCTCTCTCTTCCTCTCTCCATCTCTGCTTCTCTCACCCACTCTCCCTCTTCCTCTCTCACTCCTTCTTTCCTCTTCTCTTCCCTCTCTTCTCTCTCCATCTCTCTTCTTGCCCTCTCCTCTCTTCTCCTCTGCCTCTCTGCTTTCTCCTACTCACCTTCCCTCCTCTCTCTCCCTCTCTACTTTCCCCTTTCCCTCTCTCTATCACTCTCACCGTATCCTATGGCAGGAGTCTTCGACTCCAGGTCAGAGGATTGAGCCTGGCCTGGAGCTAAACTAATTACTCTGATTTGCTGATCCTTGGTAATTAATCCAGGAACTCTGGGCCCTGGGCTGTTAGCAGCTTTAAAGGAGGCCAGCTGAAGGGCCAATTAATTAAGAACAGCAGTGCCTAATGAGCACCTTTGGTTCTCCCTTGTTGATGGTGATAGCGGTTGAAAGTGAGGCTTCCCTCTGTCAGATCTTGTCTGGTCTTGCTGGATAGATCCTCTTACTCGATACTTAACCACTTGACAGCAGAACAGAAGCTTTCGATTACAAAGCAATTTGTGGGGATTGTGTGCGGATGAAGGGCCCCACCCCGCCCACACACCCCGGGGCCCTTCACCCTGCTTTTGGAGGCTGAGCTGGGCGCGGAAGAGAGCATGATGGGTTTGCCTTTTAGGGCTCCTATCCATTTTAACTAAGCCACTTTGAACTGGCATGAAATTTGGTAGCTTTCATCATATAATGTCTATTCATCTTCACCTGCAGATCAAGCAAAGAGGCAAAACGGGCTGTCGTCATCCTCTGGTCTTCTTCCAAATCCCAAAGCAATGAACATCCCACGAGGTGAACCTGGCCACTTACGGGACATCATAGAGAAAGTACCAGACTTGGAGTCATGAAAATCGGAGTTCAAATCCCACCCCCGACATCTATTAAGTCAATAAATATTTATTAAGTGCCTACTGCATGCCAGGCACTGTACTAAGCACTGAAGATATAAATGAAGCAAAAGGTAGTCCCTGCTTTCAAGTGGCTCCTAGTCTTAATGGGAGAACAAAATGCAAGCAATTATCATTCAGCGGATTCTCCGAAGAGTTACCGTTTTCGCTGCTACTAAGCCAACACCTTGGCTCAACCCCCTCGCAAACAACTATATACAAAGAACACATATATTTATATATTTATTCACATATGTATTCATATGCATGCATATGTATACATGTTATATGTATGTATACAAAATGTATGAGCCTAGGCAACCTCTCTGAACTTCAGCTTTCCAATCTATAAAATGGGAATAATAATAGTACCCACTAACAGAGTTGTGGTTAGAGAGCTCAGACTGGAGGCAGGCAGAGCTGAGTTCAAATCTAGCCTCAGACACTTACTGGCTTTGTGACTCTGTGCAAGTCACTTAACCTCTGTTACTTCATCTGTTAAATGAACTAGGGAAGGAAATGGCAAACCACTCCAGTATTTGCCAGGAAAACCCCAAGGAGGGATCAGGAAGAGTCAGACATGACTGAAATGCCTGAACAACAAATGCATAAAGTACTTTGTAAACTCTAAAGCATAGTACTTGGGAAAGAGTCTAACCCTTTGGTTTCAGACAGACCAGAATTCAAATCCTATTGACACAAAAGCTGTGTTCCCTTGGAATCTCAGACTCTTCCATTTCTATAAAATGAAAGGGTTGGACCACATAGGTCCTGAGGTCCCTTCCACCTTTAATTCCATGCTTCTTCACTCCTTTGGCCCCCCTGAGGCTGGTTCCTAATCTGTAAAAAGAAGGGTTTAGACTAGATTGCCTCTGGGAATGTCCCTTCATTTCTAGATCTATGTTCCTCTAGATACCCATTATTATTATGTGAATTATAGAATTTGAACTAGAATAAACCTCTCCAGAATCCATCTAGGGAAGGCTTTTTTATTATTTTACTTTCTGTCTTAGTATTAATTCTAATACAAAAGAGTGTTAAAGGCTAGGCAATTGTGGTTAAGTCTGGCCTCTTGACACTTTCTAGCTGTGTGATCATGAGCAATAACCCCGATTGTCTAGCCTTTACTGTTCTTCTGTATTAGAATTGATCAATTCTATATATACCCCTTATCTTCTGTTCTAGAACTGTCCTATATATATATATACTGTTCTAGAGAACTTAACAGAGTAGAATTTGAATCTAGGTCTTCTGCTGAAACTCACCAGCTCTTGTAACCTAAGGAGGTTCCAATATGGATAAGAATGGAAGGAATATGATACTGGGACTGTCTCCCCTGCTCTCAATCAACATCAACCATGCTCAGATCAAATGAATGGTACCAACTAGTCCTCCCAGCAGCATTTCTGATCTTTGGATCACACCCAAGCTGGCAAGTAAAACAGGGGAAATGCCTTGGTCCTATGAACAGGCAAGACCCTCTGGCATCAGACAACTTGGGTCCAAATCCCACCTCTAATACAAGGAATTGTACTGTCTTGGAGGTCTACCCAGCTTGTCTGTCCCATCACACTTTCTTTCTCTGGTCCTGATGTCTGAAGATTGATAAATCTTTCACAAAAATTCTCACATAATAAGGGCTTTGGAGGTGCCTTCTCCTATGGGAAGCCTTCCCTGATTTCTTTGACTGTTAAAGCTTTCTCCCTCTCCATCTGATTACCTTGCACTTTCTCTAATTATAGGCTCGGACTCCCTGTAAAAGATCTCCTTTCTCCTCCTCTCTCTGTCTCTGTCTCTCTGTCTCTCTGTCTGTCTCTCTGTCTCTCTCTGTCTCTGTCTCTCTGTCTCTCTCTGTCTCTCTCTGTCTCTCTCTGTCTCTCTCTCTCTCTGTCTCTCTCTCTCTCTGTCTCTCTGTCTCTCTCTCTGTCTCTCTCTCTCTCTCTCTCTCTCTCTCTCTCTCTCTCTCTCTCTCTCTCTCTCTCTCTCTCTCTCTCTCTCTCCCCCACCTTCCTTTCCTTTCTCTGTCTCTATCTGTCTCTCTCTGGCTCTGGCTCTGGCTCTCTGGCTCTGATTCTCTGTTTCTCTCTCTCTTTATCTCCCTCCCTCCTTTCCTTTCTCTTTCTCTGTCTCTCTCTATCTTGCTGTCCCCATCTCTCTTTTTCTCTTTCTCCTCTCTCTCACTCCTTCCCCACCTCCCTGACCTTCACTTCATCTTCCCTTCCCTACCATATTCCTTTCTCTTTCTCCTTTTCTCTTTCTCCTCCCCTTCTTCACACTCTCTTCTCTCCAACTCTCCTTTCCCTCCTCCTCTCTGCTTCCCTTTTTCCCTTCTTCCCCTTCCCTCTCTCTCTTTCTCCACCTCCCTCCCTTCTCTCCTCCTTTCCCTTTCTCTCCCAGCCCCTCCCAAATCTCTTCTCCCTCCCTTTCCCTGATTCTCAGCAGTCAGCAGGGGTCCCTTTTTCCCTAGGCAGGGAAAACTCAGTATTTGCAATAACCTTTGACTACTTAAGTACATAGCAACCTCCCTAATTGAAGGGCACTTACCCATCACTCGGGCCTCTACAAATGTGTGTTGCCGCATAATTGGCCCTGAGCTAAATACTGAGGAATATGGTTTGGGACCCAGCTGGGCTGGGGCTAATGGCAACTCGCCTCTCAATGAGGCATGAAGCTGCCCTCCAAATTTGCAGTGTCTCCATCCTGTATCCTCTGCGGCAATTCACACATCTGGGTCCCAGAAACAGGGCTTTCTTCCTGGAGATGTAGGAATGGAAGGGGCCTTACGATTCGTTTCATTCAAACCCTTTGTTTTATAGAAGAGGAGACGGCAATCCAGAGAAGTTACGTGGTTTGCCTAACAGCACACAGGGAAACAGTAGAGACAGAACTCAAACCCAAAGCTTCCTGACTAATGATGACAATAGCTAACATTTATATAGTGCTTTAAGGTTTGCAAAGCATTACACATACACACATACATGCATATATAAAATCTCAATTATATATTAAACATCAATCTTATGCATATAGAATCTCAATCATATATGCATAAAATCTCAATTACATATATGAAATCTGTCATGTATATATAAGATTAACTTAATTACATATATAAAACCTCACTTACATATATGAAATCTCAGTTATATGTGTATAAAATCTCAATTACACATATAAAATCTCATCATATATTTATAAAATCTCAATTACATATGTGAAATCTCAATCATATTTTTATAAAATCTCAATTACACATATTAAATCTCAATCGCATATGCATAAAATCTCAATTACATATATGAAATCTGTCATGTGTGTATAAGATCTCAATTACATATATAAAACCTCACTTACATATATGAAATCTCAGTCATATGTGTATACGATCTCAATTACACATATAAGATCTCATCATATATTTATAAAATCTCAATTACATATGTGAAATCTCATCATATATGTATAAAATCTCAATTATGTATATGAAATCTCAATCATATTTTTATAAAATCTCAATTACACATATGAAATCTCAATCATATTTTTATAAAATCTCAATTACACATATGAAATATCAATCATATATGTATAAAATCTCAATCTTATGCATATATAATCTCAATTGTAATATAAATGTAATTTATATTATATGATAAATATAATATAAAAACCCTGTGATGTGGTGCTATTGCTTCCATTTCACAGATGAGGAAATTGAGCCTGAGAGAAAATAGCCCACTTGGGATTAAACAGCTCCTAACTATCTATGTTAGCCTAAAACTCAGGTCTTCTGACTCCAAGGTTAGCATTCTTTCCTAGGTTCAAGTCCTCAGCCCATTTCTAACTTACTTTGTGACCTTAGATAAATCACTTCTCTGGGTGTCAGGGCAGCCATCTTCCAGATGGAGAATGATGCCTTCCTGTTTACTTCACAAAGTGGCAGCAAATCTGAGAGAAGTTAATTAATCGTGGTGAAAGCAGGGCTTTGAAAAGCTTTGTTCAAATGCTGAGGTGGGCTAGGGTCAGGTCCCCCTTCCCAGGGGTGGTATCCACTAAGCTGTATGAGCAACAAAGAGCTTTCAGCCTACTACTTAATTTTGGAATATGGACTCAGACCATAGGTCTAGAGCTGGAAAGGGACTCAGAGACCATCTTGTCTAATCCTTTTATTCACAAAGGAGAAAACTGGAGCCTAGAAGTTAAATTACTTATTCAGGGTCATACCGGCAATACGCATCAGAGGTAGGATTTGAACCCAGATTCTTCAACTCCAGAGCCATTGATTTCTCCTTTCATGCTACTACTGCCATTGATTAGCAGAGACCAAAGACATAGACAGACAAAGAAGGCAGAGTAATGGAAGGAGGGGAGGGGAAGAAAGACTAACAGAGGAGAACAGAGCAGGAGACATAGGGAGGACAGAAAGACACGGGACAGACAGAATGAGACAGGGACAAAGACAGACAGAAAGACACATAGACAGAGAGGGCATCAGAGAAAGAATGGGCAAGGTCAGGGAGGGAGGGAGAAACGAGAAGTCAAGGGAGTGGAAGTAAAACAAAAAAAAGGAAGGATTAAAGAAGAAAGGGAATGAGAAAGAGACAGAAATAGAAGACATATAGACCCCTAAGGGATCAGAGAAGGCAAATGGAAGGGAACAGACACACAGGGAGAGAGAGAAACAGATATAGGCAAAGAGTCAGGTTAAAAAGAAGAATGGGAGACACACACAAGGATGGAGACACAGAGAGGGAGACAGTGAGATAAGGACTCAGAGTGTACATAGAGAATCAGACAAAGAAGCCAAGAATGGAGAAAGAAAAAGGAGATAGAGGTGATAGAGTGAGAAAATAGATAGAACCAGATATAAGGTGAGGGAATAAGAGGGAAAAAAAACACACACACAGTGACAGTCAGAGCCAGGAAGGAAGGAAGACAGACCTAAGGGCATCAGAGAAATGGAAGGACCAAGAAAAAACCAGGGAGTCAGAGACAGAGGAGGTCAGAAAGATGGACACAGAGAGGGGGACTGGAGTGGTCAGAGTGAGATGGGTTAGACACAGAGAGAGGAAAATGAGAGGGTGGGTCAGAGAAAAAAACAGAGACAAAGGGGGAGGGAGACAACGAAGATTGAGTTTGAGAGAGAAGTGGGAGGACTTGTCTCCTATATAGATAACGGAGAAAAGAATACAGATCAGGACTGAGGGAAGGGAGGATGGAGACTCCCAGAGATGGAGGATCCATGGAGAAACTGAAGGAGATACAGTAAAGAGGGATGGGGGGGGGGGTGGAAATAGGAAGAACAGAGATGAGCAAAGGAGTTGTGGATGGCCATTCAAGTCTCACCTCCTCCAGGAAACCCACCTTGCCCTCTCCAAGGTATCTGTTACCGTCCTCCTCTGTACTCTTCCTGGACAGCAATCAGTCATTCCAATCCTAAATCCTGCCCTGTCTTGTACTGGGGGTGGGAGTTTGTCTTCCCACTAGCCCAGGAGGGTAGAGATGGTCCCATGTGGTCCTTTGCTACCCCTCAGCACTGATCAAATTCTTTCATCACATAGGCTGAAATCTTAGACTGCAGAGGAGGAAGCTAAGGCTAAGAGAGAGCAAGGACCCTTCCCAAAGCCACCCAGGTAGAGCTGGGGCTAAAACTTGGGTCTCTCACCAACCAGGACATCTCTTTTCTGTTACACTTTTAATTCCCCGTTTTTCAACACAACTTGGAATGCTGTGAAAAAGAGAACTGGATTTAGGATCAGAGGCTTGGATTCAAAATCTAAGACTGCCACTAATGGGCCCTTGGGGAAAGTCACTCAAACTCTAAGCCCCATCTTTCTTATCCATAAATTAAGGGGTTTGGGGGCAGCTATATGGCACAATGGATAGACCACCAGGCATGGTTTGGGAAGGACCTGGGTTCAAATCTGGATTCAGACACTTCCTAGCTGGGTGACCCTGAGCAAGTCACTGAACTCCAATTGCCTAGCCCTTACCACTCTTCCATCTTGGAACTAGAACTTGTATTGATTCTAAAATTGAAGATAAGAAATTTTTTAAAGGTTAAAAAATATTGTGCTCTAAACTCTAAATCTATGACTTCAAAGGTCCTACTAAGAGTCCTAGACTAGGAGTCTACATAGATGCCCACATGGATCACTATATGTTCAAGTTTGCTATTGACAAAAATAAGACATGGGGCAACTGGATAGCACAGTGGATAGAGTGATAGGCCTGAAATCAGGAGGACCAGGGTTCAAATCTGGTCTCAAACATAGCCTAAGTGTGTGACCTTGGGCAAGTCATTTGACCCCATTTGCCTAGCCCTTGCTATTATTTTAGACTTGTTACTAAGACAAAAAGTAGGGTTCAGAAAACAAAATAAAAGAAGGGAGTTGGACTAGATGACCTTTAAAGTTCTTTCTAGCTCAACATCTGGCATCTCATGACAAGTGGTGGGTCTAAGTTTCTCCAACTTTCACTGGATCCAAATAAAGTAACTGAAGAGCTTGAGAACAAATAACTGTGTTCAGAACAGAGAGAAACCAGGGCAGTCATGGACTGGGTGGTATGCGATCAATGGTCCTCAGCCTAGACCTGGGGAAGAAAACATGTGGGATCCAGAAGTTCTGGGGTTCTGGTTCCAATTACACAGTGGTGAGTCAATAACCACACTAAGGCATGACCCTGGAGTGTACAGATTCCCAAAGAATCCATGGGTAGAGTTCAAGGAGATCCATAGACTGGGATGGAGAGGGAAAATGACATCTTTACTTCAATTTAATTGGTTTCCTTTAGAGTTCTCTGTGTTTCATTTTATAAATTAAAAAATGTGATTTTGAGACGGGTTCCATGGGCTTCCCTACTCTGCCAGAGGGTTTGAGGATGCAAAAAAAAAAAAAAATTAAGAACTTTCATCCTAGAGTAATGTTTCAGGTGCTAAGGACTGGGCTAGGCACTGAGAATACACAGGGGGAAACCCAACATAACAGAGCATCTTCCCTTAAGGTGTTTACATTCTAGAGGGAAGAATGGAGAATAAGATAGGTTTAGATGAATAAATGCAAAAAATCGACAGATTAAATAAAATGTGTCAAAAGTAACTTGAAGTGGTAGAGAGAGAGCTGTCCTTCATATCAGGAAAAAGTCAGTTCAAATCCTGCCTCTAACATATTCTGACTGCAAGTCTCTAGGCAAGTTATTTAGGCTCAACTAGAAGGTGCATAAGATAGAGCACTAGGCTTGCAATTGGGAAGACATACTTTCCTGAGTTCAAATCTGGCCTCAGATACTTCTTAGTTGTGTGACCCTAGGCAAGTCACTTAACCCATTTGTCTAGCTTGCCCTTCTGTCTTAGAGGTGATACTAAGAGTGGCTCTCTACCCACTGAGCCATCTAGGTGGCTCTCTCCATCTTCCATCAGCCTCTCTGCTTGGTTTCAAGTCCATGAAACATCATCTACCTCCCCCAATACTCTCTGGTTTCCTTTCTCCTCTTTTCCCTTCCTTTTGTGTATTGTTTTCTCCAATTGGATTGAGGGCAGAGATTGTATTCCCTGCACTTAGCCCAGTGGGCACATAGTAGGCATTTATAAAATGTTTATTGAATTGAATTAAAGGTAATCTGGGTTCAAAACTCACTTCTAATCCTAAAACAAGTCAATTAATCCCTATGAGCCTCAGTTTCTTCATGGATAAAAGTGAAAAGACTGGACTGAATAACCACCAAAGCCACGTCCAATTTAATTCAACGAGTCTCACAACCATCCTAGTAGACAAGTATTATCATCTCAATTCTACAAATAGGAAAGTTGAGGTTCAAAGAGGATGAATGACCTCCCTAGCCATGATCTCATGGGATTAGTGGCAAAATTTGAACCCATATAACTCATGTTATAAGAAGGAAAGGACAAAAGCAAAATCCAGATAATCCACTCCAGGGAAATTAGAGGGGAAAGGGGGCAGGACATTTGTTTATTAGTAGGTATATGTGTTTAGGGATGGAGAGCTAGGAGGCACTGAAGTAGACAGAGTGCCAGGTTTAGAGTCAGGAAAACTAATCTTCATAAATTCAAATCTGGTCTTATACTTACTAGATGTGTGACCTTGGGCAAATCACTTAATCTTGTTTGCCTCAGTTCCTCTGAAAATGAGCTAGAGAAGGAAACGGCACAGCACTGCGGTTATCTTTGCCAAGAAAACTCCAGATAAGGTAAAGAAGAGTCAGCAGGATTGAACAACAAAAATTGGGGGGATCATGAGGGTAAGATCACAGAAGACTTCTCAGAGGAGGTGGCAGTTAAAGGAAGACCCATCACTCTGAGCCATAGCATTCTGATAGGAATAAAGGGCACCAAGAGACCCAGAGGCCAAAGGATGCCTAGCCAACCCCCCCCAAAAAAAAAAAACCAGAGGCTTAATTTCCTGCCAACTGAGGCTTACACTGGTCCTGGTCCATTTCAGCCCACCACCAGCCCCTGGAATGAGTCCCACCCTCAAGTCCTTCAATAGCACCATCCAGACTGTCTAAGTCTGACTCCATCCCCATTTAAAAACACAAATAATGATGCAATCTATTCAGCCCTCCCAGGCAAAGATGTCAGAGAACAGAGAAATATAGAGGGAGCAAGCAAGATTTTAATCTGTCATTATTAAATAATAAAGCAGATGGGATTGCTCTTTCCTGCAAAACTGAAGAGAGCCTTCACTTTAAATTGAGTGCCTCTTGCCCAACAAGCCCAATGGCTGACTGGTAACCCTGGGCATTTTCCCCTGTCTGGATAGATTTGGTCCCTTATTAAAAATGAACTTTGCTGGAGGACAATTTCCTGGAGCCAAAGAGTAGACTTCCCAGCCACCCTCAGCAGCAAGCCATCAGCGTTCTCACCCACGTCAGTCTGCTCTGATGGAAGGAGATGTGGGAGACTGAGTCTAGACAACAGGAGGGACTCTGGAACCTTCTGGCCCCAGCCTCCCTCTTGCCAGCAGGTCTATAATGAAACCAGCAGGGTTCTTCCTCTATAAGAAGTAGAGGTAGGTTTTTCAATAACATACACCTGGTGCTCCTAGATCTGCCCTCAGGACAATGGATAGAGTGCCTAAGCATTGAGTCAACAAGACTCATCTTCCTGAGTTCAAATCTGGTCTCATACACCTACTGGATGAGTGACCTTGGGCAAGTCACTTTTTAAAAACCCTAACCTGTCTTTGAATCAAGACTGTGTATTGGTTCCAAGGCAGAAGAGTAGAAAGGGATAGGCAATGGGGATTAAGTGACTTGCCCAAAGTCACACAGCTAAGAAGTATCTAAGGTCAGTTTTGAACCCAGGACCTCTTATCTCTAGTCCTGGCTCTCTATCCACTGAAGTCCCTGGGGAAAAAAAAATCACTTTTTGCCTCAGTTTACTTATCTGTTAAAGGTGCTGGAGAAGGATATGGAAAACCACTCCAGGATCATTGCCAAGAAAACCCCAAATGAAGTCTTGAAGAATCCAACATGACTGAAAAGAGTGAGCAACAATAGTTTTGCTAAGGGACCAAAAATCCTTCAAAAACATGAGGACACCTTCTTTGTTCCCCTAAGTCTGCTCTTCTCCAGGTCAAATATCCCCATTTCCCTCCAATGATCCTTTCTCTTGTTTCTGAAATGAGTTCTCTTTCTTCCCCTGCTGGAGTCAATTCACTCTGTGATGCCTTAGAGTTAACTACGAAGAGAAAGACCATTCCTTCTAAGGCCATGGAAGAATGGAGTGGAAAAACGAGGCTCCCTCAGGTTTCCACCCAGATAAATCCCTTAAAGAGGTTAGTAACCCTGGGGAAGGCAGAATTATGGAGGCCAGCATCCCTGAAGGGACAGGTTCAATTCCAGGGTCCTCATCACAGATTTCTTCAGCTATGATGCAAATCTTTTCTCACAGAGCTCATCTAGGTCTGGGCCATCACATATTGGCACAATAGACAGAGTGCCAGGTCTGGAGTCAAAAAGAGTCATCTTCATGGATACAAATCTGGCCTCAAACACTTACTAGCTGTATGACCCTGGGCAAATCACTTTACCCTGTTTGCCTCAGTTTCCTCTTCTATCAAATGAGCTGGAGAAAGAAATGGCAAACTAGCTGTGTGACCCTGGGCAAATCACTTTACTCTGTTTGCCTCAGTTTCCTCATCTGTCAAATGAGCTGGAGAAAGAAATGGCAAATTAGCTGTGTGACCCTGAGCAAATCACTTTACCCTGTTTGCCTCAGTTTCCTCTTCTATCAAATGAGTTGGAGAAAGAAATGGAAAACTAGCTGTGTGACCCTGGGCAAATCACTTTACCCTGTTTGCCTCAGTTTCCTCTTCTATCAAATGAGCTGGAGAAAGAAATGGAAAACTAGCTGTGTGACCCTGGGCAAATCACTTTACTCTGTTTGCCTCAGTTTCCTCATCTGTCAAATGAGCTGGAGAAAGAAATGGCAAACTAGCTGTATGACCCTAGGCAAGTCATTTCACTCTTTCTCAGTTTCCCCATCTATTAAATGGACTGGAAAAAGAAATGGAAAAGATACTCCAGTATCTTTGCCAAGAAAACCTCAAATGGGGTCAAGAAGAGTCAGACATGACTGAAGAATAACTAAAGAAATCACAGGACCCAGAGGAGTTTTTTATAATCAGAAGGTAATGTTGCTAGCCTATTCCACAAAAAGGACTAGGATAACAAGACAGAAAGGAAGTTCTCCCATATGACAAAATATTCATAGCAACACCATTTGTGGGAGCAAAGAATTAAAATTAAAAAATAGAAATTCAATAGAGGTCCTACAACTAGGAACTGTCTAAATGAATTTTTCCCCTTGAGAAAGGAGTCATGTTCTGGCAGAGAGCACCCCCAGCATCCCAGGAATATCAATGATCACCCCCAGTAACTGGGGCCTCCCATTATCTGACCCTCCCACAGAATTTCCAGAATCCCTACCCCATCCATGGCTATAGATGGGTACAAGACTCCTTGGAAGCCCTTGGCCATGAAACTTGCCCAGAAGAAAAGGGGTTGGTGGGGGGCAGCTGGGTGGCTCAGTGGATTGAGAGCCAGCCTAGAGATGGGAAGTCCTGGGTTCAAATCTGGCCTCAGACACTTCCCAGCTGTGTGACCCTGGGCATGTCACTTAACCCCCATTGCCTAGTTTAAAAAAAAAAAAGAAAGAAAAGGGGTTGGGTTTGTATACACTAACACACTGGTATCAGAGCTGCTTGGTCTCCTAGACCTAGCCCATACACTTCCACACAACTCCCCCCCAAAAAAAAACTTAGAAAAAGACCTTTAAAGAGGGTGTAGTTTGGTCCCAAGGCAGTGGCTGACACTTTAGTTTTATTATACTTATCACCTTCCTCATAGCACACACAGATATGACCCCCACTCCCATACAGGTCTCATTCTGCCTGTACACTAAGTTTTGCTGTAGTTTTCAGGATAAGATCTCTGCCATTCCTGTGCAGGAAGATAATATTGCTGCATAAGAAATGAGAATATGAAGAATTCCAAGAAGCATGGAAAGATGTGAATTGATGTAGAAAAAAAGTAAGAACTAAGAAAATAATCTACATAATGACTGCGCTTGGTCCCAGAGATTCAAGACAAGAAAAGGCATCCTCCTCCCTTCTTTGCAAGTTAGAAAATATCAAGTATGAAGTGTTGCATTTATGGTCTGACTCAGTTGATAAGGTTAGTTAGGATTTTAAATTTAAAGCTGGAAGGGACCTTAGAGGTCATCAAGTCCAACCCCATAATTTTACAGATAAGGAAATTGAGGCAGCAGAGTCAAGTCACTTGCACAGGGTCACACAACTAAGAAGTATCTGAAGCTGGATCTGAATTTGGATCATCCTGACTCCAGGTTCAGCACTCTATTCATCATGCTGCCTAGCTGCTCTAGCTCTAGCTAGAGTTAGCTATCTATATATGAACCCACACATATGTAGTGAGAGTATTTTTTTAATGCTCCTATAATTGGTAGATTTGAACCTACTCAGGGAAATCCCAATGGATTTCTAAATCAACACCTTACATGCTCAACCATGACTAATTGGGGTTTTTCCACCTCTTTCTTTTTTATTCTGTGTTAAAAGGAATGCCTTGCTGGGTAAGGAATGGGGCAGGAATATATTCAGAAATGAAAGATAATGTAAAAACAAAAGATAATTACATTTTTAAAGAAAAAATGGACCAGACTCCAAAAAAATCTCATAACTTGGCAAGTTTCAATACTACCCTTCAACAGGAGACTACAGGAAAACTTCCAAGCTCTCTGTGGTTGTCAGAGGGCTGGCAACCTCTTGTCCATCAGTTCTGCCTCTCCCTGAGTGGCCACACATCTCCCCAGTCTGAGGAGGGTAGTTACTATGGATTCAATCAATCAAAATTAGCTCTGAGCCCCCACCTGCTGAAAAACTTTTAATCATTCCTGAATCTGCTATATTTCACTGTGTCCTAGTTGAATGATCTTGACATGATGAAGTAAGTCCCCATTAAAAGAAAAACTTGGCTTTGAACACTGTGTATACTCTTAACTTTTTCCCATAGAGCTAAGTAAAGAAATAAACAATATTTTAAAAACCACACAAACAATACATTCTGCCTTTAGGCATGTCTGTCCGAAACCTTTTTTTTCCCTTCAAATTTAACATTATTCTCCATTCAAGAATTATTCTGTTTAAAAGAGAAGTGTCTAAAGTGATCAAGTCTCCACATCCCTCTGACATGTCTCTCTCCTAAGACTTTTTCAAAGCTACATTTATGAGATTCTTGGACTTAATAAAATATCACTGCGTAGTTATATAGTTTAAGGCTAACATTCTCCTTGAGTTAATACAATAGCTCCTTAATCGGGAGAACCCTCCTCTTTAAGTTACTCAATCGCTTTTTGGACGTTTCTCCCTCAAGAGTCCTCCTTCCTCCTCAGCTGACAACTGAAGTAATGAGGAGACTTCTTCTCTCTGCCCTAAACCCTATTCTCTTCAGGAAATGGCGTAGACACCAAGAAGGAGGACGAGACATTTCCTCTGATCCTCACAACCTCTGAAACCTCTTCAAATAGGAATCATGTGCCAGAAAAAGAAATTTCAGCTGCCTCCATGAACTAAGATGCCAAGAATGAAAACAAGCGTAAAACTCCATGAAGACCAATGTTGCCTAACCTCTAAAGCAAGCCCAGTCAACCTTCTTCTCTTAGGTTTGTGGCAGATCTCAACTCCACAACCCAAACATCTCTGCCCTTTCCCAATGCTGTGAGAGCCAAACTCCAATGGAAAGAAATCTGCTCAGGCCAAAGATAGCTACATGGCAGTATTCTGTGCTACTAGAGAACTGGACCCCAGCAGAGGAAGGGAACCACATAAGTCCAAATTCTACACTCTACCTGGAGTTTTCCCAGTACCACAAGAGACCTGAACTCCCAATGGTAAACGTTTTCTCAGGCAGTGCTCTGTACTGGGTCATAGAACTGAGAACAGAGGGAATGGGAAGGACTAATATGCATGGGGAAATATGGCACTCCACTGAGTTTGAGAGGAAAAAAATAGTATCTAGCTGATGCCAGTTTTGTTCCCCCCCCCCAGAAGTCACCTGAGGTATAGATCTAGACTAGTTATCCTTTGAATTGCCCAGTGTGGAAAGAGGCTGAGATGAGATCTAGCCCCCACAGAAGCCACTTTCTGAGGGAAGGAAATCAAAAGGTAAACAACAGAGGAAGAAAAGAGGGGGAAAGCTGAAGTTATCCAAGAACTCTGCGGGAAGAAAATTCAAAGACCTTGAAAATAAATAGATAAACCAACTGGGAAGATGTTGGGGGGGAAAAGAGTTCAGGCATCTATGAATAAATACTGTAAAACAAAAGAAAATGACTCAACACCTGGTAAGGCAAGGGACCCCATGGATTTTAAAAAGAAGATGGAGCTATAAGATGTTAATCCTGAGTGGCTTAAAAAGTAACAACAATTGTGAAAACAGAATCTATGGTTTTTACAACAGAAGTAATTGGCATAATGGAAAAATTTGAATCCACTCTGGCAAATCTTACCAAAGAAAGAAAAAAAAAGGATAATTTATTAGGAATGCAAACACAATGGAGTAAAGGACAATCTAAAAGAAGAGAAGAAAACAGTAACATTCAAAGAAAATATGCCTTCCATGCCAACAGAGCATTTATCTCACAGATAAGATGAATGAGGCAACTTAAGGACTACATGTCTCCCAGAAGAACATAAACCAAAAAAGAGAACGCCATAGTGCAGGAAAGACTATATAATAATACATAATAATGACTGCTTCTAAAACACGAGAAAACTATCCAGATCTGCTGAGCACACAAAACAAAGTGCCTGTAGGAAGAATCCATAGTTTGCCTCCCAGGAGAAAAACAACTTGAAAAGACAAATCCTAATTCTGAGACAGAGTGATTAAATTTAATAATTCCCTTGAGAAAGGGCACCTGAAGATAAGCAAGTGACAAACCTTCAACTATAAGGAAAGGAAATTCAAATAACACAAGACTATTCTCCACCCACCAGGAAATACAGGAGGGAATGGAATATTGTGTTTCAAAGAACAATGAAGCTTGAGACATAACTCATGGTGATCTGCCCTATACATCTAAGCCTGTCCCTAATTGGGAAAAAAAAAAGCAATGAATAGTAAAGAGTCATTCAAAACATTCTTAGAAAGAAAACCATACTTTTAAGACATTCTTTGTTTCTCAAACACCCCTTTTAGTCAAACTAAAAAGAAGAGTTTGGAATATGCTTACCCAACAAGATATAATAGACCATCTATAGTACACCTGAGTTCCTAATGCTTCTCCTCCATACAATATCTAGGTATGATCCAAATCTAGGAATTGCAGAATAAATACAGTTCAATTAGTCCCTTTCCCACTTACCACGGCCACTCCTTCCAACAGGTAACAAAGTATAAGAAATATAATATAGCTCCCAAAGTCAGTATGTTCTATGATTAGATGAATAATTCAGGGACTCTGAATAACTCAAGACTATTCCTTCTCAAAATGCAGAGACACAGACTCAGGACCTAGTGCAGACCAGAGTCCCTATAACCAGTGTTTTTCTGTTTGATATTCCTGGGCAGAGATCTCATTTGTGTCTAGTCCTTTGACTGTAGATTAAGGAAATTCTCTTAAAGGCAGAACCTGGCAAGGAGATCCTATATCTACCATTTTTACCTGGCATCTTTTACTGCTAAAACATTCATTTCCCATCTCTAACATGCAAGAAGTATGCCACATATCCTCTTCAGCGTGGTTTGATGGGCAGGATCAGCCTAAGGTCAACCACAATGATCTGTGGTCAACGAAAGGTTCATAGACATAGAACCCTAGTTATGCTAAAGAAAAAAAGGCAGTGTTGCATAGTAGATAGCAATGTCTTCCTTGTAGACAAAGGGACCTGGAAAATTTCCTCTTCTGACATCTCTGTGTTTTGGACAGTTTTCTAAGACTATAAGTTATGGAGGCATCTAGGTGGCTCAGTGGATTGAGTCAAGGCTAGAGACAGGAGGTCCTGTATTCAAATCTAACAGACTTCCTAGTTGGGTGACCCTGGGCAAGTCACTTAACCCTCATTGCCTAGCTCTTACCACTCTTCTGCCTAAGAACCAATACACAGTAATGATCCTAAGACAAAATAATAAGGTGATTTTTTTTTAAAGAAAAGACTCTAAGTTGTATTGGTAAAGGGAGTTTCCTCACTCAAGAATTCTCTATACCTTTGAAATCAGAGACCTTGTCTCTGTCTTTGTCCTTTCTGTGAGAATGTGAGCTCCTTGAGGGCAAGGAACATGATTTTGCCTTTGGAACACTGAGCAATAATGAGGACAGTCCCATTCAGATGACCCTTGGAGCTAAGGGTTATATTTGTATTTCTAGTGCTTAACACAGAACCTGATGCAGAGTAAATATAAATGCATGCTGTTAACCAATTATACTTTAAAAAGCAGACCAGAGGCAGCTAGGTGGCTCAGGAGATAAAGAACAAGGCTAGGAGATGGGTCAGTCCTGGGTTCAAATGTGTCTTCAGATACTTCCTAACTCTGTGATCCTGAACGAGTCCCTTGACCCCAATTGCCTAGCCCTTATTGTTCTTCTCCATTAGAACCAATTCTCAGTATTGATGCTAAGCCAGAAGATAATAGTCCTAGTGTTCCTGCAAATAAGGCAGAAAGTGGCAGAGGGACAGCCCTGGAGATGATGCTGGGGATTCCCTTCAGATACACACATCCCTAGGAAACCTGGCTGACTTCACCCTCCGTCCTCCTGATCGCCATGCCTGGCTCATAGACATGGCCAAAACCACATCCATCTTCGCACTCCTGTGACTTCTCCCGGTCTTGAGAGCCCAGTGAAAATAGAAGGAGGATTATGGAGGATTGCACTTCTATCTGCCCTGCTAAATGTTTGAGGAAGAGCCTCTCCCTTGATTAGATATGAACTGTGTTTGCATTTCTACATCTTGGGCTTCCTAGCAGGAAGGAGGCGTAGCAAATACTTCTAAACAAAGATGATGGCTTTACTTAAGCAGGAAAAAAAATCAACCCTAAGAATAGAAGTACAAACAGAAGTGGAACTCGTACATGTTCTGTTTCCCCAATTAGTCCATGTTCTGTCTGTAGCCTTCTCCCATCCTCCTCCATATATTATTCCAAGCACTCAGCACTTGCTTGGGTAAAGTTAAAAAATAATAGGAGAAAGTAATGAGAGTATATTAAGCTTACATATGTTAATCTCTTTCTAGGCTTACTACAAGCCTAAGAGGGAGGGAGTACATGGATTAAAGGAGCAAGATCCTATAAGAGAAAGTGGACTGATCGTGGAGGCAGGGAGGACTGGATTGGAATGGCACCTTTGACACTGGTTGGGTGGCCGCAGACCAATCACTTTGTGTCTCTGAACCTCAGCTTCTTCGCCTATGAAAAATGGAGAATTTATGGAATGTAGACTTCATTAAGATGAATGAGAGTAGCATGCTATGATGGAGAGAGAGCCAGTCTTGGATTTCCAATATGCATAAAATGTAGTAAGGGGTTCCTTAATTGCATGAAATGGGAGAGACAGACAGACAGAGACAGAGATAGAGAGGGAGGGAAGGAAGGAGGAGGGAGAAAGAAAGGGAGAGAGAGGGAGGGATGGAGAGAAGGTGGGACAGAGAGAAAGAAGAGAGGAGGGAGAGAGAAGAGAGGATAGAGAGCAAAGAGAAGGACAGAGGGAGGAGGAGAGAGAGAGAGGAAGTGAGAGAGAGAGAGAGAGAGAGAGAGAGAGAGAGAGAGAGAGAGAGAGAGAGAAGGAGGGGGGAGAGAGAGAGAGAAGGAGGGGGGAGAGAGAGAGAAGGAGGGGGGAGAGAGAGAAGGAGGGGAGAGAGAGAGAGAGAGAGAGAGAGAGAGAGAGAGAGTTGTACTCAGTTCTGGGCCCCACATTTTAGGATGGACTTTGATAAGTTCAAGAGAATTCAGAAGAGGACAACCAAGATGGTTGGGTCTGCACTTCATGTCAATGAGTGAAAAGAATGGTGCATGTTTAAATTGGATGAGAAAAAACTTGGAAGGGATTTGATACCCATTTTCATGCATTTAGAAAAGGCATTAGACTTTTATTGTTTTTTGGCCCCAGAGGCCAGAACCACAATCAATGGGTGGAAGTTGCAGAGACAGATTTAGAATGTATGCAGGTTAAAAAATACTTCCTAACAATTCATTATTCAAAAAGTGAATGGACTATTCTGAGAGGAAGCAGATTCCCCCTCACTTGATGTCTTCAAGAAAAAGGATAGATTTATCAGGGATATTATAAATTGATTCTTTTCCAAGTAATCAGTCAATCAATGAGCATTTGTTAAAACCTTTACCTTCCACCTAAAAAACAATGCTGTGTATTGATCCCAAGGCAGAATAGTGGTAACTTTGAAACGGTGAGGTTAAGTGACTTGCCCAGGGTCATATAGCTAGAAAGTATCTGAGGCTAGATTTGAACTTTAGACCTGACTCTCTATCCACTGAGCCACCTAGCTACTCCTTTAATCAGCATTTATTAAGCACCTACTGTATACCATGCCCTAGACACACACACACACACACACACACACACACACACACACACACAAAGGTAAAAACAGTCCTCACCTTAGAGTTTACAATCCAATGGATAATGGCTTCAATATTTAAAATCACTGAGTTTTTGCAAAGCTCAAATGTTCATAAAGCATTTTGTAAACTTTAAAAAGTCTCATTTTTCTTAGAAATTATTATTAATTTATCATTCATTTTTATTTTTTATTTTATACATATATTTTGTTAATAGTAATTAATAAATATATTATTTAAATATATTGTTAATATTATTATATACTAACATTTACTTATTATTACTGTTGTAGATGATGAAATGGCTTCAGAGAAGCAGTCATTTGCCCCAAGTGCCAGAGATGGGTCTCAAAATCAGGTCAACACCTGGCCCAATTCTCATTCTACCACACCATGAGAGCAGAAAATAAATGTGAGGGCAAGAATGAACCAGCCAGGCTCCAAGAACCCTAGGAACACAGGCACCATGTGATGGGAGGTGGCTTCATTAAATCCAAATGATATTTCCATTATTTTCCATGTTCTTGAGAGGTCATTGTTTAAAGTAAATGACACACATGCAACAATAACCCAAGTTATATTCCTAATTCTGTCACTTACTAGCTGTGTGATCATTCCTCAGTCACTTTCTCTCTCTCTCTCTCTCTCTCTCTCTCTCTCTCTCTCTCTCTCTCTCTGTCTCTCTCTCTCTGTCTCTCTCTCTCTCTGTCTCTTTCTGTCTCTCTCTCTGTCTCTCTCTGTCTCTCTCTCTCTGTCTCTCTCTCTCCTCCCTCTCTCTTCTTTCCTCCATTCTCTCTCTCTCTCTCTGTCTCTCTCTGTCTCTCTGTCTCTGTCTCTGTCTCTCTCTGTCTCTCTCTGTCTCTCTCTCTCTTTCTCTCTCTCTCTCTCTCTCTCTCTCTCTCTCTCTGTCTCTCTCTCTCTGTCTCTCTCTCTCTCTGTCTCTTTCTGTCTCTCTGTCTCTCTCTCTCTGTCTCTCTCTCTCCTCCCTCTCTCTTCTTTCCTCCATTCTCTCTCTCTCTCTCTCTGTCTCTCTCTGTCTCTCTGTCTCTGTCTCTGTCTCTCTCTGTCTCTCTCTGTCTCTGTCTCTCTCTCTCTCTCTCTCTCTCTCTCTCTCTCTCTCTCTCTCTCTCTCTCTCTCTCTCTCTCTCTGTCTCTCTCTCACATTGGGCTTGCTCGGTGCTCTGGGCGGCATTGGGAGCTTTGTCAGTCTTGGACCTGGAACTCAAGCCTGGAGGACCTCCTCAGACTGCTTCCTTTTAGACAGTCACGTGGTGAGTGATAAAACTGACTCCCCTTTCCCTTGGCTTTCTGGAGAGGCCCCTTGGCTGAGACCTCTGAATGGCTCAGACTGGGCAGAGCAGTCCAATTCCCTTCTCCTCTCTCTTTTCTTCTTAATTTCTTCCTACTCTTGTAATTAAACCACCATAAAAATCCCAAACTGACTTGAGTATTTTATTGGGATTGAATTTAAATCCCTGGTGACCACTAATATAATATATTCAGTCAACAACCCTAATTTTTACCCTTAACACCTGCCTTGGTCACTACTAATCCATGCTTTATCCTGGATAAATCCAGATACACCAACCCTCTGCATCCACCGTCTGGAGGCATCAGTTCCTGCTTCCTTGTGACAAGCATGACTCAGTGGCAGAAGGTTCCAGTCACAGCTCCATTGGCAGCTTCAGTTGTCATCATTGTTTTTTGTCTCATTTGGACAGGTAAGACTGATTAGGCTTAATTGTCCCATGTAACCCCTGAATATATCCGATGTTTCATTAATCCCTAAAAAGGCAAAGGTTTCCCATTAATTAAGTAAATATTAGACAGTAATGAGGGATCAATTGGGAGCTGTCACTTCTTAGTAACTCCCTTTATTATTTACTAAAACTCCAATACCTTCTGGTCAATCATAATTAAGTATTTGGAAAACAATATTGATGGAATCAAACTCCATTGGAAAGGAAACAGCAAACAGTAAGAAAGATTCTTAGTCTACCCCTCACACTCCTCCTATTCCTTAAATGACATCAGGGAAACTGACTTTTCCAGCACTTGACCCTCAGACAGCTCCATAATGCAAACACTGCATCTGTGGTCAGGAACAATTTAGCTCCAGTTAGAAGGTATTCCTCAGTTTCTTCATCTGTAAGATGGGGATGATAATAATACCTCCCAAGGTTGTTGCAAGGATCTTTTTTTAATATTTTATTTTTAAAAGATTTTTCCATGATTGCATATTTCATTTTCTTTTCCTCTGCCTCTACCCTCCCAGATCTAATGAGCACTTCCACTGTTATACAAATGTTATCACTTATACCTATTTCCATATTATTCATTTGTGCAATAGAGCAATCTTTAAAAACCAAAACCCCAAATCATATAACCATATAAACAAGTGTCATTTGTTTTTCTTATGTGTTTCTTCTGTCTTTCTCTTGATGTGGACAGCATTCTTTCTCATAAGTCTCTTGGGATAGTCTTGTATTAGCAAAGTCCATTACATTGGATTGTTCCATAATGTTTCACTTTCTGTGTATAATGTTCTCCTGGTTCTGTTCATTTCACTCTGCATCAGTTCATGGAGGTTCTTCCAGCTCATATAGAAATCCTCCAGTTCATCATTCCTTACAGCAGAATAGTATGTTATAAGGATCTTAAGAGTAAATAATAAAGGACTTACCACAATGTAAGCTAGGATGATGATAATGACAATGAGGATGAGGATGATGAAAGGGGAAGAAGGAAGCTCTGTGGAAGACTCCAGTAATGAGCCTAACTAACTGGAAAATACTCTCTCCTCATTTTCATCTTTTAAAACCTTCTATTCACTTATATGATCTTGGGTTGCTTAACCACCCTGGGCCTCAGTTTCCCTAACTCTAAATTGAGGGTGTTGACCTAGATAATCTCTTGGGTTTCTTCAAGCTCTAGAGTCTTAATCAGAGAGGCAAAATGAGTTCCCAGGCTAGTTCAACACTATTCTGTTTGATGTTCTGGAGGATGGGGCTGTCAATTAGGAAGAGGGGAGAAGTCTAACCAGAAGCTCATCAGATTGTCCCCATTACTCCATTCTGGTAGTGCCCACTGGCAGGTATGGTCCAAATAAATTGATAGACTTTGTGTGTTGGGCTTGAAGTCAGAAAGACCTGAGTGACCTACCCCCTCAGCAAGTGACTTGTTCTTCAGCAGCAGAGTTCAATGAATGATCTCTAAGATAGTGTTTGATTTATCAAAAAAAGAGGTCTAATCTGCAGGGAAGACCAGAAATCATGCCTCTACAAAGGAGCCAATGGAAAACCCCCGATCCAGCAAAAGATACCAGGTGAGAAGAACCCCTCAGAAGATGAGATATCACCAAGGGCCAATTGGCCAATTATCCTGTCTCTATGACAGCTCCCAGACCAGACCGCACTAAAAGGTTGTCCACTCCCATCTTGCTGCAGTTCCAATTAGCCCTAGCTCCCACAAGAGAGCTACCCAAAAGGGAACTGTGCTAGGAGAGAGTTGGGAGCCCTGGGGTCTAGGCACAGCTCTGATACTGACTTTCCATTTAACTTTGACCAAGGCGTTTCTCCAAGGTTCAGTTCAAAGCCTCAGACACTTGCTAGTTGGGCAACCTCTTTCGGACTCAGTTTCCTAACTTTACAATAGAGATAAAAATAGAACCCAG
Organism: Monodelphis domestica; assembly: GCF_027887165.1. Lineage (NCBI taxonomy): Eukaryota > Metazoa > Chordata > Mammalia > Didelphimorphia > Didelphidae > Monodelphis > Monodelphis domestica. The sequence goes on from NC_077229.1 coordinate 59,910,053, forward strand.
CTCTCAAGGTTGTTGTGAGATTCAAATGAGAAAGCAAGCACTTTGCAAACCTTAAATCACTACATAAAATGCTAGTTGTTGTTTTTAACATCTCAGTTGTTCAATTCATGATTTTTTTTTAGTTCTGTCCAACTCTTCATGACCTCATTTGGGGTTTTCTTGGCAAAGATACAGGAGTAGTTTGCCATTTCCTTTTCCAGTTCATTTTACAGATGAGGAAACTGAGGTAAACAGGGTCAAGAGACTTGTCCAGGGACACTCAGCTTATAAGTATCTTGGACCAGATTTGAACTCCTGAAGATGAGTTTTCTTGACTCCAGGGCTCTTGCTGACCCCATGCGATTTTCTGAAACTACAAACTAAAGAACTTCTGATTTGCATTGAAATGGGGAGCTCATTACACCACAGGCTCATGGTCTAGATTTTTTAAAAATTCTCCTTGCTGCTTGTCTGTAGAAAGAGGGCGACCAGGATGGTGAAGGGCCTCACTATCTCGCCAAGCAAGAATCAGTGGAAGGAAGTGGGGAGATTTAGACTGGAGAAATGAAAAGTGAAATGGGACATGAGAGCTGTCTTCAAGTATTTGAAGGGCTGTCATGAGCAAAAGGGATTAGACTTGTTCCATTTGGCCCCAGAGGCAGAACAAGGAGCACTGGCCACAACCTTAACTAGGAGGGAAGCAGCTTTGCCCTAGGGTGGCTGACATGGTAATCATAGCTGACATTTAGAGAATATTTATATAGATATGCCATATAATATATTTATATCATTTGATTTTCACAGCAACCCTGGGATGGAGATGCTATTCTTCTCCCTTTTTGCAGATTTGGAAACTGAGGCTAATGGCTAACAAATGTTGGAGGCAGAATTTAAACTCAAGTTACTATGACTCCTAGGTTTTCCATGCTTTAGCCACTATACCCTGATAGCATGGGGACCATGGGCTTCATCCCAGGAGCTTCTAAGCCCCCATACATTACCTGATCATCTTGCATTGCCTTTAAATCATCCACCCCTAGGGATCCTACCTCCAGGGCACTGCTGTTCATTATGAAGATCCTCTGGGGAATCATCATTCCCTGCCACCCCTGCAGGGGCAAAGACCAAATTCTCTGAGGAATGACCAGCTTCTTTCCTTGTATGACTGACATCTTCAACTAAATGGTACATATGGTAGAGAACTAGGCTGGAATTAGGAAGAGCTGAGTTCAAATCCAGTCTCATACATTTACTAGCTAGGAGACCCTGGACAAGTCACTTAACTTCTGTCTGACTCAATTTTCTCAACCATAAACAGGATATAATAACAGCATCTACCTCCTAGTTTTAGTGAGGATCAAATGAGAGAATATTGGTAAAGCACTTAGTACAAAACCTGGTACATAGTAGGTACTATTAATAAATACTCATTTCTTTCCATACTATTGGCTTTCTGCTTCTCCTTCCAAACTGAATTTGTCCCAGGTGTAAGTATTCATAGATTATATTTGCATATTATATTCATAGATAAGATCATAAGTATATAGGAGATATCTATTCTAATTTTACCTTTTTAGCCATAATTTCACAGATAAGAAAACATCAGAGAAAGTAAATTTTTGTGCAATATCAGTAGGTCAGAAGCTACAGAGCTGGCAGAGATCTCAAAGGTCACTGAAACCAAACTCATTTTAAAGATGAATGAATTAAGCATGATAGAGGGTCAATGACTTTCTCAAGGTCACACAGGTAGTAAGTGACAAAGATTTGAACCCAGGTCTTATGACTCTCTCCACTAATTCATGCTGGGCCAAATCTCCCTGGAAAATTGAGGGTAGTTACAGAGGAGAGCATCTTGCCTCACTGTAAGCAAAAGCTTGTGAGCCATTAGAGCTGTCCAAAATTAGGATGGGTTGCACTGGGAAGAATGGGTTTTCCCATCACTAGAAATCTCTCATCAAAAGCTAGATAACCATTTGTTGGAGATGGCAGGTAGGTGGATACAGTAGAGAAAGTGGTACACCTGGAATTAGGAACACTCATCTTCCTGAGTTCAAATGTGATCTCGGACATTTACTAGCTATATGACCCTGGGCAAGTCACTTAACCTGTTGGCCTCAGTTTCCTCATCTATAAAATGAGCCAGAGAAGGAAATGGCAAACCATTCCAGTATCTTTGCCAAGGAAACATCAAATGGGATCTTGAAGAGTCAGACATGACTGAAATGATTGAACAACAGAACAACCATCACTGGAAGCTAGATGAGGGTAGCCGAATGGTTCAGTGGATAGAGAGCCAGGCTTAGAGACAGAAGATCCTAGGTTTAAATCTGGTCCCAGACACTTCCTAACTGTGTGACTCTGGGCACCGCACTTAATTCCAGCTGTCTAGCATTATCCAATACTTCAGCCTTGGAAACAATATTTGTATTAATTCTACAACAGAAAATAAGGATTGAAAAAGACTAGATGACTGTTTGTTGAGCATATTTCAGAGGGAATTCCTGTCTAGTTATGAATTAGACTAGATGACAAGTTTTTGTCTAGATCTGGGATACTATTGGATGAGCTACCTTGGGAGCTAGTGAGCTCCCCGTCACTGGAGAGCTTCTAACAAAGACTGGATGATTACTAGATGGAAATGCCATAGAAAGGATTACTCTCTAGCTCTGGGCTGGCCCAGATGGCCAACAAAGTCTCTTCCAATGTAAAGAATCTACTAAGAAAACCCATTTTCTCATTCTCCTCCACTCATCCTAGGCTTTACTTGCTTCTCTTGCCAAAAGGTACCAGTGTGAAAATTCCCTGCTCCTCTACCCCTTGTGGAAAAAAGTCCTTAATAGCCCGATGTGGCCTCAACTCCTGTAGTTGCCAAAAGACCTTATAGATGGGGTGGGCCGTTTCTCCCCAAGCATCTTCACTTGAGACAGAATAAGACATAGTAATTGGTCCCTGGGTGATACTACTGTTTTTACTTAATTAAAACCCTTTAGTAGAACTCGTTTTCTTCTTCCTGCTGGAGGACAGAGTGTACTCAGAGCTGAAGATTAAACACATCTCGGAAACATTTTCATGTTAGTCTACGAAATTAAAACTTAAATGAATCCACTTAGTCACCCCCAGAGTTGAACACCTTTCCTCTTTCTGTGTATCGGTCCTTCTTTGAACTGTCTCCCGACTTAGCAATGTGCCTCCTCTTAAGGATGCTGTGAGCTGGGGTTGCTATGCTAATTTTTTCCTCCGTAGTTTAATTTGTTTTTTAATTGATGCCCAGGCTCACACAGCTAGGAAGTGTCTGAGGTCGAATTTGAACTCAGGTCTTCCTGATTCCAAACCCAGAGCTCTATCCACTGCACCATCTGCCCTTCTAGCTCACAGTAGCTACTTAGTAAATGTCGATTTGTTAGATTGATGCACGGATCATCAAGACCAAGCTAGGTCTAAGAAATCTTAGCTCCTTAGTGAGTGTTGGATTAGAAATTATGGGCACTGTTGAGCCTAGAACTGGGCAGGCATCTTCATTTGTATCTGTGATGGTCTGTGTGTGCTATATTGTATCCAAAAAGATGTTTTCTTCTTTCCTTTGTAAATTCAGAATCTCAGAGTCTGCAGGGAGCTCAGAGATCATGTGGTACAAACTATATCTGGCTGAGAACCCCCACTATAATATTCCTGCCAAGTGGCCATTCATCTACTGCATGAAATCTTCACTGAGAGGGAAACCACCATCTCCCAAGCCCACTTTGAGACAATTGTAATGAATAGGGTAAATGGCACATAGCCAAGGGAGGAAAAAAATGTGTGTATGTGTGAAAAATAAATACCTACCTATACCACTGTTAAACAAGGGAAAGGATCCATCCATACCGAAGCTTTAGTAATGCAAAAGAACTAGAAATTGAGGGAGTGCCCATCAACTGGGGCATGGCTGAACAAGTTTGGGCAAATGAATATGATAGAATACTGTTTCACTAATATAATGAGAGGTCGAGCAACTAGGTGGCTCAGTGGAAAGAGAGCCAGGCCTGGAGATGGGAAGTCCTGGATTCAACTCCGGCAACTGATGCTTCCTAGCTGTGTGACCCTGAACAAGTCACTTAACCCCAATTGCCTAGTCCTTATCTTTCTTCTGCCTTGGAATGGACACTCGGTATCAACTTTAAGACTGAAGGTATGTATGGGTTTTCAAGTATAAGTTCCTTGAGGGCAGGACTTGTTTTTGCTTTTCTTTTAGTCCTCGGAACTAAATGGTTCTGTTTAATCTCAGAGAAGTGTTTCCTCTTTGACTGAGTCACAGAATCATTCCACCAATGGGATGATAATTTAGTTCCAACAACTTAGTTAATTGAATGGAAAAGTTGTGAAATATTTCTGACATATTGGAGTCGATTGAAGAAAGGGACCACCCTTTGGGCATAGGTATAGCCCAGAAGGAGAGTGCAAGAGAAGCATCCTGGCCACTGCTTTGAGAGTTAAGGTGTGGGAGGGCTTGGAGGAGCCTCATCCTAGTGGTCTGAGGACAGCAATGGGGATAATGGGCATGTTTCCCAAAGGGAGCGCCATTCTACTCCATCTCCCCCATCCATTGGCAAGATCATTGGAGAATCTGGACCAGTAATAAACAATGCATGGAGCTGAGAGCTGAAAGAGGGCAAATTGCAAAGAAAACTCGCTTGAGGGCAGAGAGAACTATAGCTTCGTTAGGACCCTCCAAGGGTCCTAACCTTTGAAACTCTACAACGAATGAACAATCTAGAAATGTGTTCTGTGTAATAACCCAAATCGAATTGCTTGCCGGCCTCCAGGGCTGGAGGAAGGGAGCCGATTTGGATCCTATAACTTCAGAAAACTGATGAGGAAATTTGTTATTACATGTAATTGGGAAAAATAAAAATAAACTCTACAGAGAGCTTCACTTACTTACTACAGGGGAACTTCTTGAGGATTTCCCAAAGGCAGAAAAGGATTTCTATCCAAACAGGAACTATGAGTGCTCCTGGCCCACGTGCTGCTTAAACTTAAGCCCATTTTCCCTTGGCCTCCAGATACTTCTTGTAGAGCTTTTTGAGGGGGAGAAGGGCTAAGATTTGTTCCAAATGTTCTTACTCTGCCATCCTAATGACTTTGTTCAGTTGTTTGGCCATGTCTGACCCTTCATGGCCCTGGATGGGGTTTTCCTTGGCAAAGACTCTGTTTGTGGTTTGGCATTTCCTTCTCTAGTAGATTAGGCAATGAAGATTAAGTGACCTACCCAGGGTCACCCAACTAATGAATATCTAAGGCCAGATTTGAGCTCATGAAGAATTCATAAAGAAGTCAGTCCCAGCACTCCACCAGTGAACCACCTAAATAACAAATCCTAACCAAAATAATTAAAGGATAAGAGTACTGGATTTGGACCTGAGTTCAAATCCTGCCTCAAATACTTACTAGCTATGTGACCATGGGTAAATCATTTAACCTTTCTAAGCCTCAGTTTCCTTATCTGTAATGTAATGATAACAGTAACACTTAGCTCTCAAAGTTGTTGTAAAGAGAAAGAGGTCATATTTCAATATTATATAGATGCTAATTATTATTAAAAGCCAATTAACTCTGGGTGGCTAATTGATATAAACTGGGTAATCAGTGGAGAATACATTGGTGGAGACTTATCCCAGAAAACTCCCTCCAACTTCTCAAAGTTATCCATAGAACCCTGAGGGAAGCAGCAGTCAGACCTCCTCTTGGGACCTGGCTGCCAAAAGGAAAAGGATCTAGGAAATAAGCCCAGAGGGGGTGTTATGTGCAAGAAGTCTGGAAAAAATCAGAAGAAGCCAGGCTGCAAATAGCTTTAAATGCCAAACAAAGGAGCTTGGGTTTGATTGTAGAATTTATCGGAAACCCTTGATATTTATCAAGTTGGGGAGTGCCATGGTTTGACCTATACTTGAGGGAAATCTCTTCGGCAGACGGTGGAGGATGGATCGAAGTGGGAAAGAAATTCAAGGCAGAGAAACCAAAAAGGAATTGGAATAGACCAAGTGAGAGATGAGGAAGAAAAGGCCTGAACGTGAATGGATCAGATCATTAAACTAGGAGATCACTGAGATCCCTTCTAAGTCTAATTTCTGAGCTAGCCTCCCAGTTCTGACATTCTGGGTCCTAAGATACTTCCTACCTCTGACATTCTGTGCTCTAAGGGACCCCCCCAGCCCTAATGTTCTATGTTCTAAGGGCTCTCCCAGTCCTGATAATTTGTGTTCTAAGGATGCTCCCAGTTCTGACATCCTGGGTCTTAAGATCCTTCCTTCCTCTGACATTCTGTGCTCTAAGGGCCCCCCCAACCCTAATGTTCTGTGTTCTAAGGGCTCTCCCAGTCCTGATAATTTGTGTTCTAAGGGACCCCCCCCCCCAGCCCTAACATTCTATGTTCTAAGGGCTCTCCCAGTCCTGATAATTTGTGCTCTAAGGATGCTCCCAGTTCTGACATTCTATGTTCTAAGGGCTCTCCCAGTCCTGATAATTTGTGTTCTAAGGGACCCCCCCCCAGCCCTAACATTCTATGTTCTAAGGGCTCTCCCAGTCCTGATAATTTGTGCTCTAAGGATGCTCCCAGTTCTGACATCCTGGGTCTTAAGATCCTTCCTACCTCTGACATTCTGTGCTCTAAGGGACCCCCCCCCCAGCCCTAATGTTCTATGTTCTAAGGGCTCTCCCAGTCCTGATAATTTGTGTTCTAAGGATGCTCCCAGTTCTGACATTCTATGTTCTAAGGGCTCTCCCAGTCCTGATAATTTGTGTTCTAAGGATGCTCCCAGTTCTCACATTCAATGTTCTAAGAACCCTTCCAGCTCTGATAATATGTGTTCTAGGGGACCCCCCAGCCCTAACATTCTATGTTCTAAGGGTGCTTCCAGCCCTCATAATCTGTGTTCTAAGGATGCTCCCAGTTCTGGCATTCAGTGTTCTAAAAGCCCTCCTAATGCTAACATTCTCAATACTTTGTTCTAAGGGCCCTTCTAACTCCAACATTCTCTACTCCATATCTTAAGACATTCTTCCCTCTTCCCTCTTCCCTCCCCATCGCCATTTCCCAGGGATATTCTGTGCTCCAAGAACACCCCCAGCTCCTCTCCTACATGCTAGGTCCCTTCCAGCTAGGACATTCTGCATTCTAAGGCCCTGGAACTGCATCTTCCCCAGCCCAGCTTTGACATTCTGTGCTTGCAGGCTCCTGCCAGCTCTGACAGTATGTGATGCCATTAGATGCCAAGAGCTCTCGTTTGAGGTTCAATAGCAGTGAAGCCACTGTCCAAGCTCAGTCCAAGCCTCTCCAGCTGGCTCTTGGTGGGGCCGGGGCCAGGCAGAGTGAAGAAGTGTAAGAAGTAACGGCCTGACTCCCAGCCTGGGCTCACCTAAGCTGGCCTGCTGCCCCAGGAAGGCTGGGAGAACCCTAGAGGCCGCTGTTCAATTTGCAGAACTCTAATAGATTTAGAAATACGCTCCCCCTGAAGGCAAAGGGCATCACTTCTGACTGACCCTGAAAAGTAGTCTCTTACCTTCCTGGGGTGCTGTGCCCACATGGATTCATGCCTCAGAGCAGGTGGGCTCAAGTGAATGCCCCCTTTAAATACCATTTTACTCTGGACACCCACAAACTGTAGCCACCAGACTTGGTGTGTTACTGGGCAGAGGTGCCACTGGGCAATGCCACCTGCCAGGCTTGGCCATAAGAGTGTTAGGGTAAGACCCTGGGGCAAAACTCTGACTGAGCAACTGGCCCGGCAGTGAAGTGTGGAGAGAAAAGGGGGTTGGAAGACTCCTCTCACTTCACCCTGCCAGACGCCTCCATGAGTCCAGGGTCCTTCAGTTAAAGCTCAGAGACCCACTGCGGCCTCCTCGAGGGGACACAAGGATGTGTGCCAGGGGAGGCAGGGGAAGGTGGTGGTTATTCTCCCACTTCCCCTGCCAAGCCCCCAAATTGCTGTTTCATCTGGCCGCCTTCCTTCCTGGCTCCCTGCTCAGGTGCTGATTTCCTATCCCAGCTCCCCATCTCCCCCCTTGGCCATGAGGCAAATTTCCAAAGTGAAATTAAAGGTCCAAAGAGCCCAAGGGAGGGAGGGAGGGGCCATGGTCCTACAATGCTCAGGAACACTAATGAGTGTCACTCTCTGCCTGTCCAGGATCTGAACCCCAAATCCTTTCACAACCATAGCAGATAAATCTGCTGTAGTTGGTCCTTTATCAAGATGGTGTGGCAAGTGGAAAAGGAGGCAAGAAGATCTGGGAGGCGAGATCAAATCCTGACTGTGTACCTCTATTTTCATTTTCTTTTTTTTTAACCCTTACTTCAATACTGTGTATTGGTTCCAAGGCAGAAAAATGGTAAGGGCTAGGTAATGGGGGTCAAGTGACTTGCCCAGGATCACTCAGCTGGGAAGTATCTGAGGTCAGATTTGAATCCAAAAGCTCCTGTTTCCAGGCTGGCTTTCTATACACTAACCTAATCAACTACCTAACTGCCCCACAAAAGCATTAATTAAGCACCTACTAAGTACCAGGCACCATGTTCAACCCTGGAGATAAAAGAATCAAGAATAAACACAAAGTAGTTGGGGAGGAGGAAGAGGAAGGGATCAGGAAAGGTTTCAGGAAGATTATACTTGAGTTGCATCTTGAAGGGATCTGACCTGTTTAGAGGGAGTTCCTCTCCCTTTACTAAATCACAGGTTCCATGAGTGGGGTTACGGGAATAAATAATTATACAAAGATATATTCTTCAACCAGAACATATCCACCCTACCCCAGTGACCTTGGGTGTTCCCAAACTCTGTTCTCCCTTTTCCTCTGGCCACCCTCCCATATTGGCATCCCCACTGACCACACCACTCTCCCAACCTCTCTAAAGCTAGCCACTCTACCCATTGTGCTCTATGGAATGCCTGTCCCAGAAGTAATAAACTGGATTAAATCTTAAACCCTTTCTTGTTCCCATCTTTTGTCATTCACCAAGACTTGGCTCCCTCCTGGTGGCATGGGCTCCTTCTCTATCCTCAATTGCATTTTCATTCATCCCCTGACTCACTGGCTGAGGTGTGGGAGCTACAGCTAGAATCTTCTTTTTATCCCCATTGCCACTTCTAGGCTCTCCTTCCACTTCCATCTCTCAATATCCTTCAATTCCTATTTATCACCCACCCAATCAAGATTCTGGTAGCTATTATCCCATGACCTCCAGGACACTCTCAGTCCTTTCTCAGTGAGTTTAGTTTATAACTCAACATCTTCCCTCCTCCTTCATCCCGGGGGCCTTCAAAATACATGATGATATTCTCTCAAATGCCTTAACTTCCCAATTCCTCAATGGATCCATCTCCCATGACCTATTCTTCTTCCTAATCCCAGCTACACAGAGATGGTCACACCCTTGATCTGGTCATGAGCCCTGAAATGCCCTCATCAGATCCCAGTTTGTGACCATTCCACCTCTCGCTCTCTAAAGCCCATTCTTCCTTCTCATTACATCCTCCAATCCCATAACCCCTTCCTTTCTCTCCCAGGCACTGACTACTCATTTCCCTTCACCACCTTGACCCCCTGATGAACCATTCCAATTCTACACTGCCTTCTGCCCTCTCTCTATCACCAATCATACCCTGCCAAATGCCAGTCTTAGATTACTCCCACCATGTACCTTCTTAACTCCTACTCAGGTGCTACTGAATGAAGCTGGAGAAAATCAGGAAACCATGGCGACTGGATTCAATACAATTACATGTTATATAATCTCTGCTGAGCTCTATGGCAAGGCAACCTTTTTAGACCTCCCCAACCCATTACTATCCCACTCACCACAGCATCTCTTCTAAACCTTTCATCCTCCTCAAACCCCCCATAGCTCTCCCTCCCCCGACCCTCACAGCTAAGAATCCTGCCTCCTATTTTATTGGGGAAAAAGGAAGCCCAGAAAGTTCCCTTTTCTCTTCTCCTCATCTCACATGCCTCAGATGCCTTCGGTCACTATTCAACCCTGTCTCACATGAAGAGGTGGCCCTTCTCTTTACCAAGGCAAATGCCCCTATATATACAAATGATCCCATTCCATCCCCATTCTCCCATTTATTTATTTTTCCACCCTCACCTTCCATCTTAGATTCAATACTGCATCTTGGTTCTAAGGGAGAAGAGTAGTATGGGCTAAGTGATTGGGTTTTAATGACTTGCTCCACAGTCATTCAACTAGGAAGGTTGTCTGAGGCTGGATTTGAACTCAGGACCTCCCATCTCTAACCCTGGCTCTCAATCCACTGATCCATCTGACTGTCCCCTCTCTCATTTATCTTCAATCTCACCCTATCTATTGACTGCTTCCTTAGTACAATTTGGTGTCTGGAAAAGGACCCCGGATTTAGACTGAGAGGACTTGGGTTCAAGCAAACTTCAGGAGGGATTGTCGACTGAATAAATGTGCCCAAAGTTGGTGACTTTCAGGTTCCTGGGTGACTTTCAGAGTTCCAGGTATGAACAAATTATGAAAGTGTTCCAAGCTGACTCTAATGAGCAAAGTGCTCATGTACCAGGCTAATAGATATATTTCTTATATTTCTCATGATTGATTTCCAGACCCTTGAATTGTTTGGGGACTCAGTTCTTGTGGTATTCTAGCCCCTCCCCAAGGCTGGCTAGCAATCACTACAGCTTCTTTGTAAAGTCAAAGGCACTCAATTAGCACTGGTATCAGATAGGGCCAGTGTGTTGAAGGTGAAATGAACTTCTGGTCTGGGCATTGGCTACTCCATTGTCTTAGGATCTGGCTCCTTTATCTTGTCATTGATTACCTATAGGATGCTATTTTTTCTGTCTTGTCACCAATTTGGTTAACTATAAAATCCAGTCTGTCGGTCTGTAAAAAACCTGGACCACCATCGCAAGGCAGCACAGCCTTGATGTTATGCTGAAGTATCCTGTGTCTCTGTGCCTCATTTTCCTCTCTGTCCTCCCTTCCTTAATCTTTAAACTCTTCAACCCAAATTCCCTCAGTCCCCAACTTCCCACTTTAGAATATTTTCTAGCTGCTGGTCAGCGACACTGGGACCAGCTCAGAGAGGGAGAGGAGGAGGAGAGTAGCCAAAGCCTGCTCTCTGCTCTGATCTTCTGCAGCAGGTATGGACGGGGAAACATCCCTAGGGTCCCTGTAAAAGTTGGGGGAGAGCCAAGGAGGATGGAAGACAAAGGAGTGCTGGATTCCCAGTGACCCAGAGAACTGGAGGAGGAGGAAATAAGAGGAGGAGGTAGAAAGGCTAACTGCAAGACTTCCTTCCCTTCCCATCATCCCACCTCTTGGCCATCACAGGATTATGACTCTTGGGCAAGAAAGGACCTCAGGGGGCCCTTTCATTTCAGAGAAGAGGAAATCAAAGCCCAGTAATTCTTCATTTCCCTGATGAGTAACATTCTCTCCCTTTTGAAATCACATTAGAGTATTTTTATGTATTTGATGGTTATGCATAGGAATCAGAGTTGGAAAGAACCTCAAGAATCCATCATTATTTCATCCCCCCATTTTGCAGATAAGGAAGCCGAGGACTTAACCAAAGTCACATAGGGAAGTTGGTCTCCCAGATGGGATTCAGATTCATATCTTCTAATGAAAGATCTCCCCTCCTGGCCTGCTATGGCAGAGATATGCTCCAGAACTCATCAGTTCTTTGAGTCTTTCGGCTAACTACGATGGGATTCATTTGCCTCTAAACATTTGAGGGGCTGCCTGGACCCTCAAAGAGAAGGTTCTGTGGGTTCTTCAGATTCACCTTGTTAACTCTCCTGTCAGACTTCCCTCTGCTTCCCTTGAGATAAAATCTGAAGCATACTCCACTTTCTGATTTCATTTTTATTTTCGGTTCCACAGAGATGTTCCCTGACTCCATCCCCATTCCCTGAAGTCCCCAGTGTAGTGTCAGGAAGTTCTCTTTAATCCATAACTAGGATGGGACGAACAAGCCTTTGTCCAGGGCCATCAACATGCAGTGAGGCATACTTCCTCTTCAGGAAGAGTGAGCTTTATCCCTACAGCAACTACCATCTCTTCTCTTCTTCATCACCCCTGTGCCCTCTTGCCACTGTTTTTACCCCCAGGGAACAATATTCAGCCTAGGCTCAAGACTCTGGAGACCCTCATGCTGACATTTGAGGCCAGGGGTGAGTTCCTTTGGCCTTGAACTTACGAGCGTTGGCTGTCAGGCTCCTTTCCTGTTCTCTGGATGCCAGAGCCCACAAAGCAGAAGTTTTCTCTCTGCATCAAAGCTTAAAGAAAAAATGACGCAAGGAGGGGGCGTTCACACTGGGGTTTCTCTCAGCTGAAAAAACAAACTGAATGGAAATAAAACAACTCTGGAGAGTGTTCCATCCCCCTCACCTGTGAGTTTTCAGCAGGAAACGCGTATTTTCTTTCTTTCTTTTTTTCCTGCCTTGAAGGGGAAAATCATCGAAGAAAAGTTTCTTTCTAGAGTTTTTCCCCCCAGTTCAAGGCAGGAGGAGAGGGTGGTCTCCAGAGAGACCCTACAACCTGGCAGTGATTGTTGATAATGAGGTGGGAGCAGGTAGAGGGGGGGAAGGGACAGAAGAGTGTAAAGGGTGGCTCCTCCCCAATATGATGAGCCTTTACTCTCCCCTATCCCAACTAGCCAAGGCAGAATATTAGCTAAAGTAGGTGGCCAAGTCTGTCCCCTGGGACACTGACATTTGCAGGGAACACACATCCTCCTTCCCTGGTCCTCGTAGTCCTTTTCTCTTACTCCACCCCAAGAGAACACCCCCATGATTCCATCACTGTGCTGCCCTTCTCTCAAAACAATTGCACCATTCAACCGTTTCTTGTTCTGGTTCCATTTTTGAGAGGTAAGAGACTCTTTCTGACCCCATTTGGAATTTTTTTGCAGAGATTCTGGAGTGCTTTGCTATTCTTTCTCCAGATCATTTGACACATCAGGAAACTAAGGCAAAGAGTAAATTGACTTGTCCAGGGTCACATAGCTAGTAAGTATCTGAGGCTGGATTTGAATCCAAGGCTTCCTGATTCCAAGCCCAGAGCTCTATCCATTGTGCTGCCTGGCTGGCTGAGATTAGAGGAGCATAGATTTTGAGAAGGGAGGGACCCTAGGGGACAAGGAGGTCAATAACTTCATTTTACAGATCAGGAAAAAAGAGGTCAAAGGACTTCTCCCTGGTCAAGTGACTTGTCCAGGATCACACAATTAGAAGGCATCTGAGGCAGAGTTTGAACTGAGATCTTCCTGACTCCTTCTAGCCCTCTAAGATACTGTCTCTCCGTCTATGAGGGTTTGTGTCCCTGACCCCATGTGATTTTTCTCCTGGAATCCCTAGCTAGGGCTTTTCCTCTGAGCAGAAGATCCATGGATGGGTCGGGGGGAATGGGAAAAGAATGTGTCCCATTTGGCTACAGCCTCTTTAGACCTCTCCAGAACAGCACAGGCTGTCAGAGCTGGACTGTGTTAAATGGATTAAGACCATCCAGGAGGGTGAAGTCACTTCCTAGATGTCAGGGCCAGATCAAGTCACAGAAGAGAGTTGAAGTCTTAAGCTCCTTCCTTTCCCTTGGGGCAAGGGGGTATGGAGAGGAGGCTAAACCCTTGCTTGCTTGACTCATGCCTGAGAAGAAAGAGAGAGGCAGCATGGCAGGCCTAGAGGCTGCCAGGAAAAGGGGAGGAGGGAATAGGATGGAGTCAGAAGGAACCAAGTTCAAATCTCACCTCTGACAGTCACTACTTCTGTGAGCTTTGGTGTCACTGAACTGAGGCTTTATCCTAATGAGGAATGAGGGGGTTTGGACTCCATAGCCTCTGAGGTCCCTTCCATCTCTAAATCTCTGAGACCGTGATCTCTCTTCTCCTGGAAGCTCCTTAGTGACCTAGAAGGATTTTTTTTCTTGACCAGAATTTTAGAATAGGTTCTAAAAAGTCATCTTAGAGCTGAGGTTCTAAAACTGGGGCCCAAGAACTTGTGTGAAATTATTTGATACAAGGGCTGATTTTCTTTATTTTGTGCATATAGAAACCTCCTGAGACTGCAGCCAAAGGCTTTATCAGACAATCAAAAGGATGGATGGGGGGAGGGGGCATTAAGCATTCCTGGACTAAATTTGATATAATGAGTATCCTTTGGGCAAGATTAGAAAACCTTAAAGCAAGCCATGTAGCTAGCTAGGTGGTTCAGTGAGATAGAGTGGATAGGTGCTTCCTATCTGTGTCACCCTAATCAAGTCACCTAACCCCCAATTACTTAGCCCTTATCTCTCTTCTGCCTTGCCTTGGAACCAATAGACTCAATAGACTCTATAGACAGAGGGAAGGAAAGGAAAGGAAAAGGAGAGGAAAGGAAAAGGAGAGGAAAGGAAAAGAAAAGGAGAGGAAAGGAAAAGGAGAGGAAAGGAAAAGAAAAGGAGAGGAAAGGAAAGGAAAAGAAACGAGGACATGACAGGAGAGGAGAGGATAGGACAGGACAGGACAGGACAGGACAGGACAGGACAGGACAGGACAGGACAGGACAGAACGGGACAGGACAGGACAGGACAGGAGAGTACAGGAGAGGACAGGAGAGGACAGGACAGGACAGGACAGGACAGGACAGAACAGGACAGGACAGAACGGGACAGGACAGGACAGGACAGGAGAGGACAGCACAGGACAGGACAGCACAGGACAGGACAGGACAGGACAGGACAGGAGAGGACAGGAGAGGACAGGACAGCACAGGATAGGACAGGACAGAACAGGACAGGACAGGACAGCACATCATAGGACAGGACAGGACAGAACAGTACAGGACAGGACAGGACAGGACAGGAGAGGACAGGACAGGACAGAACAGGACAGGACAGCACATCATAGGACAGGACAGGACAGGACAGAACAGTACAGGACAGGACAGGACAGAACAGGACAGGACAGGACAGGACAGGACAGGACAGGACAGGACAGAACAGGACAGGAGAGGAGAGGACAGGACAGGACAGGACAGAACGGGACAGGACAGAACGGGACAGGACAGGACAGGACAGGAGAGGACAGGAGAGGACAGGACAGGACAGGACAGGACAGAACAGGACAGGACAGAACAGGAGAGGACAGGAGAGGATAGGACAGGACAGGAGAGGACAGGACAGGACAGGACAGGACAGGACAGAACAGGACAGGACAGAACAGGAGAGGACAGGAGAGGATAGGACAGGACAGGAGAGGACAGGAGAAGAGAGGACAGGACAGGGGAGGACAGGACAGCACAGGATAGGACAGGACAGGACAGGACAGAACGGGACAGGACAAGACAGGACAGGAGAGGACAGGAGAGGACAGGACAGCACAGGATAGGACAGGACAGGACAGGACAGGACAGGACAGCACATCATAGGACAGAATAGGACAGGACAGGAGAGGACAGGATAGGACAGGACAGGACAGGAGAGGACAGGACAGGACAGGACAGGACAGGACAGGAGAGGACAGGACAGGACAGGACAGAACAGTACAGGACAGGACAGGACAGAACAGGACAGGACAGGACAGGAGAGGACAGGACAGGACAGGACAGGAGAGGACAGGACAGGAGAGGACAGGATAGGACAGGACAGGACAGGAGAGGATAGGACAGGACAGGACAGGACAGGACAGGACAGGACAGAACAGGACAGGACAGAACGGGACAGGACAGGACAGGACAGGAGAGGACAGGAGAGGACAGGACAGCACAGGACAGGACAGGACAGGACAGGACAGGACAGGACAGGACAGGACAGGACAGGACAGGACAGGACAGCACATCATAGGACAGGACAGGACAGAACAGTACAGGACAGGACAGGACAGGACAGGAGAGGACAGGACAGGACAGAACAGGACAGAACAGGAGAGGACAGGACAGAACAGGACAGGACAGGACAGCACATCATAGGACAGGACAGGACAGGACAGAACAGTACAGGACAGGACAGGACAGAACAGGACAGGACAGGACAGGACAGGACAGGACAGGACAGAACAGGACAGGACAGGAGAGGACAGGACAGGACAGGACAGAACGGGACAGGACAGAACGGGACAGGACAGGACAGGACAGGAGAGGACAGGACAGGACAGGACAGGACAGGACAGAACAGGACAGGACAGAACAGGAGAGGACAGGAGAGGATAGGACAGGACAGGAGAGGACAGGAGAAGAGAGGACAGGACAGGGGAGGACAGGACAGCACAGGATAGGACAGGACAGGACAGGACAGAACGGGACAGGACAAGACAGGACAGGAGAGGACAGGAGAGGACAGGACAGCACAGGATAGGACAGGACAGGACAGGACAGAACAGGACAGGACAGCACAGGATAGGACAGGACAGGACAGGACAGGACAGGACAGGACAGGACAGCACATCATAGGACAGAACAGGACAGGAGAGGACAGGATAGGACAGGACAGGGCAGGAGAGGACAGGACAGGACAGGACAGGAGAGGACAGGACAGGACAGGACAGAACAGTACAGGACAGGACAGGACAGAACAGGACAGGACAGGACAGGACAGGACAGGAGAGGACAGGACAGGACAGGACAGAACAGGACAGGACAGGAGAGGACAGGATAGGACAGGACAGGACAGGAGAGGATAGGACAGGAGAGGACAGGAGAGGACAGGACAGGACAGGACAGGATAGGACAGGACAGGAGAGGATAGGACAGGACAGGACAGGAGAGGATAGGACAGGAGAGGACAGGACAGAACAGGACAGGACAGCACAGGATAGGACAGGACAGGACAGGACAGGACAGGACAGCACATCATAGGACAGGACAGGACAGGACAGAACAGTACAGGACAGGACAGGACAGAACAGGACAGGACAGGACAGGACAGGAGAGGACAGGACAGGACAGGACAGAACAGGACAGGACAGGAGAGGACAGGATAGGACAGGACAGGACAGGAGAGGATAGGACAGGAGAGGACAGGACAGGACAGGACAGGACAGGACAGGACAGGATAGGACAGGACAGGAGAGGAGAGGACAGGACAGGACAGGAGAGGAGAGGACAGGACAGGACAGGA
Source organism: Monodelphis domestica (assembly GCF_027887165.1). Taxonomy (NCBI): domain Eukaryota; kingdom Metazoa; phylum Chordata; class Mammalia; order Didelphimorphia; family Didelphidae; genus Monodelphis; species Monodelphis domestica. The sequence goes on from NC_077229.1 coordinate 59,927,127, forward strand.
CAGGACAGCACATCATAGGACAGGACAGGACAGGACAGAACAGGACAGGACAGGACAGGACAGAACAGGACAGGACAGGACAGGACAGGAGAGGACAGGACAGGAGAGGACAGGATAGGACAGGACAGGACAGGACAGGAGAGGAGAGGACAGGACAGGACAGGAGAGGACAGGACAGGACAGGACAGGACAGGACAGGACAGGACAGGAGAGGACAGGACAGGGGAGGACAGGACAGCACAGGATAGGACAGGACAGGACAGGACAGAACGGGACAGGACAAGACAGGACAGGAGAGGACAGGAGAGGACAGGACAGCACAGGATAGGACAGGACAGGACAGGACAGGACAGGACAGCACATCATAGGACAGAATAGGACAGGACAGGAGAGGACAGGATAGGACAGGACAGGACAGGAGAGGACAGGACAGGACAGGACAGGACAGGAGAGGACAGGACAGGGGAGGACAGGACAACACAGGACAGGACAGGACAGGACAGGACAGGAGCGAAACAATGTTGAACTCCAGCTAGTCTCCAATGGCTGGCTCTAGGTCTGGGGATACATCAGGAGAAGGGATTCTCCACGTGACCTGGAGAGCCTGGGGAAATTCCAGAAAACCCAAACAGCCCAGGGGAGAGCCTGCCCTCCCCAGTCTCCAGGGAATAGTGAGATTCAAGCCCTGGTAGAGAGAAAGTTCTTCCTGTGGGGAACAGGGCCAGGACTCAGCTGGCAAGGCTAGCTCCTGGCTTCATTGGGGGATTAATTCTTTACAAGGCCTTTCTTTGTGCTGGAGTGATTCTCATTAAACACACAGGAGGCTGACATGTGAAGGCAGCCTTGCTCATCAGAGAGGTCCCCAGCACCAAAGAAAATCAGGCTTTAGGGGCAAAGAAATCCCTTAATGAGGGGAAATGTGTCCGGCAGCCCTGAGAGTGTGGGGTTTCTTCCGGATGCTACAGGCTTTCAGAGCTGAGCAGGCAGGACAGCTGGGACTCTGGGGAGTCAATTCAAAGATTTATCAAGTGTCTACTAGAGGCAAATCACTTTTCCCCCATCTGCGAATTTAGTGTTATAGGAAACACATATTTATTAAGCCCCTACTATGTGCCAGGCTTAGATAGAAGGATCCGGCTTCAAATCTGACTTCAAACATTTCCCATCTATGACCCTGGGAAAATCACTTGACCATGTTGGCCTCAGTTTCCTCATCTGTAAAATGAACTGAAAAAGGAAATGGCAAACCACTCCAGTATATTTGCCAATAAAACCAAAATGGAATCACAAAGAGTGAGGCAGGACTGAAAAAAAAAAAACACACCTAAATAACAACAGCAAATAACATAAGAAATAAGTACGAGGGAGATCAGGAAAGACATCCTGGAGGAGGTATTGGGAATCACTCTGTTTTCTAATCTGGAAAATGACAGCGTTGGGCTTGATGAACTCCAAATCTAGGATCTTATCATCCTTCTAACTGAGCCTCCTGGGAGGAAGGAAGTGAGAGACAGGCAGCTTAAGGTCAAGTACCTCTTCCTTCCTTCCTTCCTTCCCTACAAGTCCTTGGATTCTCATCCCAACTCTGGTTACTCTGGGATGCTGAGCAAGTCCCCTGACCTCCCCCCATTAGCTAGTCCTGGGATACAATCAGAACACAACAGTCCCCAGCATTCCTCTGCCCTGTCCTTAGGAAACCCAAGCCTTCAAGCCCAATCCTATGGGACTTTTCCTGGGACCATTCCTGAATTAACACTGCCTAAAGAGCTCTCCAGGGTTAGGTTTTTTGTTTTTCTTTTTTTGTTTGTTTGTTTGTTTATTTTTAAACCTTTATTTTCTGTCTTAGTAACAACTCTTAAGACAGAAGGGCAAGGGCTAGGCAGATGGGGTTAAGTGGCTTATCCAGGGTCACTCCTACAGCTAGGAAGTGTCTGATAGAAGATTTGAACTCAGGTCTTTCCATCTTTGGATCTGGCTCTCTATCCACAGAGTGGGAGTCACCAAGTTGCCTTGGAGAGAAAGTTAAAAAGCTTTTGTGGGATGTGAGAAAAGGGATCTCTTGGGGAGGAATAAAAAGACCTGCCAGCAGCAAGGGCTGATTTGAAATTGAATAACAGGAATTTAGAATGTATAGTTGTGAGACATCCCTGAGGAGGAGGGGATGAGGAAGGAGGTCCTTGTGATCCAGGGCTGGGGTTTGACAGAGGATGAGCTGCAACAGGACCAGGGGGAAGGGGGCTGAGAGCAGAGGGCATCCAGGAGCTGATTTGGCTAACTGTGGGCTCAGGAGCACCAGAGCCAATTGTTAAATTTCCAGTGTGAGCCTTTACAGCTCAGAAATGTGAAAGGCTCTAAATCAAGCCATGATTTATTGTTCCTTTGATCGTCTAGACTTCAGAAAGTGATAGAGAAAATGCTAATAAGGCAGAGACAACTTAAAAGTGTCTCCTGCTTTTCAAAGAGTGGGTTGTTAAACATTTACCACATAATCCAGCTCACCCCTGGAAGAAAGTGAAGACAGGGCAGAATAATGACCTGAGAAATGACTAAGGGGGAAGGAGAGTGGAGTTCCCAATGGGAATGAAGAATAAATTTAGGAGGGGGAGGCTTAGGGAGAGAGAGTTGATAAGAAGCAGCTAATCCCCCCTCTGCAGAGAAGGGGTGGGAGGTGAGAGCACCATTACTATGCCTGTTTTACTGATGCAGAAACAGACTCACACGTGAAGTGACTTGCCCAGAGTCAGAGACAGGTCCTCCATACTTCACTCTCTCCACTATGCATGGAAGGGGGCCCCTAGGAGCCAGTCCTGGAGATGAGAGGTTCTGGGTTCAAATCCAGCCTCGGACACTATCTGGCTATGTGACCCTGGGCAAGTCACTTAACCTCCACTGCCTAGCCCTTACCACTCTTCTGCCTTAGAAACAATTCTGCCTTGGAACCAATACATAGTGTTGATTCTGAGGTGTAAAGTAAGGGTTTTTGAAAAAAATTTTCCATCTTAAGATCAATATTGTGTATTGCCTCCAAGGCAGAAAAAATGGTAAAAGCTAGGCAACGGAGATTAAATGACTTGCCCAGAGTCATACAGCTAGGCAGGGAATTTGGGGCAATAATAAAAATTAGTAAATTAATAAAGTTAATAATGCAGATTAAACTTGAATGTGTCCAATACACAGTATTGATTCTAAGAGGGAAGGTAGGGTTTTGTTTGTTGTTTTTTAATGTGTTAAAATGGAAAGGTCACCGCATTATTATTATTTAAACAGTGCCTTTAAGTTTACAAAGCATTTTATAAATACTTTTTAGCCTTACAATAAAGCTGAGTGGTAAGTGCTCTTCTCCTCAGAAGAAACCAAGGCAGAGGTCCAGTGGAGGGGGAAAGACTCTTCTCTCAAGGAGTTCACAGTTTAATCAGGGAGATAAATTAAGGATTGCTAGGAATATTTGCTCCTGAAGTGGACCTGGAGAAGTCATCTAACCTCTGTGCCTCAGTATCCCCATTTGTAAAATGGAGATAATTCCATCTCCCAGGATGGAGGGTAGACTTAAGATCTTTGTAAACCTTGCAGTCCCACGGAGAGGGGAACCATCATTCACAAATGCTGCTCTTCAGGCTCCACTTTCCCCCCTGACAAATCTTTGTCTAGGGGAGAGAGCCTTGGCTTAGATCCTGCTATAATAACCCCAAAAGGAAGCTGCCTGATCTCAGAGAGAAGAAAAGAAGGCTGGTTCCTGGTGCCAAAACCATGGTGAACCCAATAAGCCTGACACCCATTCCCCACACCAAGGTTTCCCCCGCCCAGGTCCCATCCAACTTCCCCAGAGAGAGATGGAGCATGGCGAGGGGATGGACACTAAGGAATTTCCCAGAAACCCTCGTTATTGCCCATGTCCATCAGGCAGCTGGTAGGCTTCAAATATGGTTCCAGAATGCCAGGAGAGAGAATCAAACTCTCGTCAGTCACTGACGGAAGAGTTCCATTCCCAGGAAACTCAGCCTCAAGAACGACGGGGTGGTACCTGCTGTAATTAAAGAGAAAAAGCAAAAAAACAAAAAACAAAAAAACGGGGGGAAGGCAGGAAAGAAAGGGAACTAGGGTGGGGGGATAGGATGTGGCCATTTCCCACAACAACATCTGGCCCTCGGGGTCCCATCTTTGCAGAAATCCCGCCCTCCCCGCTTCAAGTCCCCCCTGGGGTGGCAGCCAGATTGTTCGGGGTAGAGGCTGCCCATTTCCTGGCTCCCATCTGTCCATTCTCCTCCCCGCGTCTCGGGCCCACCAGCCCCTCCCCCTTCAGTCAGGCGGATGTAGCCTCAGGCACAAGGATTCCCGGGGACACCTCTAGGACGGGGGTTCTGATCCCTGCCCCGCCACTCCAGCTCACCCCGAAGTCACAATGACCAGATCAAAGGCTGGATCTTCCCAGTTTCTGCTTCAATTCGTTATTTGAACTAGAGGAGGGCCGGGCAGGCAGATGTCCCCTTGGAACGGTGACACCAGGAAGAAAAGTCCTCCAGCCTGAAGCCGTTATCTGGCCCCAGGTCATACATCACCGCAGATAGCGTCCTTATTCGTCAAAAGGGATGAGCCAGGGCTTCCTTTTTTTTTTTTTTTAATCAGAGATTAGCCTGGGAAGAAAGCCCAGCCTAGCTTTGGCGGGGGTCCAGGGCTTCCCCTTGGGGGCAGGGGGGGGAATCAGTCCCCATTAGTCACGCTACCCAAATTCGAACCCCCCCCCCCAGGTCTACCAGTGGTGCTCCTGTCCTGGGGGAGGCAGGGACAAGGGGAGGCCCAAGGGACCAAGGCATTCAAAGGCCAGCGGATGGAGATGCTGGAATTTGACAGATGCCCTCCCCTCCTCTTCTAGGCCACTTGGGATCTGAGGACCTGGGTTCAAATTCTGAAACTTTCATCCAGTCATCACTTCCCCAGACCTCAGTTTTCTCATCTGTTAAAGAAGGAGACTGAGTGAATTGGTCTAAGGTCCCTTCCAGGTCATAATCATATCATCCAATGAGTTTCTTGCCCAACCACACATCTCATTTTTATTTCATTTTCAAGAAAGTTGACAGGGGAAGGCTACTCGCTAGAGTCTAATGAGAGTGAAATAAGCCAAAGCACCAGACCAGGACTCTCAAGCAATCAATACTGATTCAGGCAGGCACTGGGTTGAGCTCTAAAAATATAAAGAGGGACAAAAGACAGTCCTTGTCCTCAAGGAGCTCAAGAAGTTCTGGCCTTGGAATCACTGGACCTGGGTTCAGATCCTGCCTCTACTACTTACTGACTGTTTGACCTTGGGTGAGTCATGTTTCCTTTGTTCCACAGTTTTCTATGGCCTTCAGATAATCATAATGGCCAAGCTTGGAGAAGAGTTGAGAAGGCATACTACCTCCTTCCCCTCTTTGCAGAGGTATAAGATAGGACATATACATTCAGACACTATTGATGTTGGGTTAACTGAACTGATTTTTCTGTCTCTCTCTCTGTCTCTCTGTCTCTCTATCTCTGTCTGCCTCTCTTTGTCTCTACTCTCTGTCTCTCTCTCTTCTCTGTCTCTCTCTCTCCCTGTCTCTATTTCTCTGTCTCTCTGTCTGTGTCTCTGTCTCTTTCTCTCTCTCTCTCTCTCTCTCTCTCTCTCTCTCTCTCTCTCTCTCTGTCTCTCTCTCCTCTCTATCTCTCTTTCTCTCTCTCCCTGTCTCTGTCTCTCTGTCTGTCTCTTTCTCTCTGTCTGTCTCTCTCTCTTCTCTGTCTCTCTTTCTCTCTCTCCCTGTCTCTATCTCTCTGTCTCTCTGTCTGTCTCTCTCTCTCTCTCTCTCTCTGTCTGTCTCTCTCTCTTCTCTGTCTCTCTTTCTCTCTCTCCCTGTCTCTATCTCTCTGTCTCTGTCTCTGTCTCTGTCTCTGTCTCTGTCTCTGTCTCTCTCTCTCTCTCTCTCTCTCTCTCTCTCTGTCTCTCTCTCTTCTCTGTCTCTCTTTCTCTCTCTCCCTATCTCTATCTCTCTGTCTCTCTGTCTGTCTCTCTCTCTCTCCCCTCTCTGTCTCTCTTTCTCTCTCCCTGTCTCTATCTCTCTCTCTCTGTGTCTCTGTCTCTGTCTCTCTCTCTCTCTCTCTCTCTCTCTCTCTCTCTCTCTCTCTCTCTCTCTCTCTCTCTCTGTCTCTCTCTCTCTCTCTCTCTCTGTCTGTCTCTCTCTCTTCTCTGTCTCTCTTTCTCTCTCTCCCTGTCTCTATCTCTCTGTCTCTGTCTCTGTCTCTGTCTCTGTCTCTGTCTCTGTCTCTCTCTCTCTCTCTCTCTCTCTCTCTCTGTCTCTCTCTCTTCTCTGTCTCTCTTTCTCTCTCTCCCTATCTCTATCTCTCTGTCTCTCTGTCTGTCTCTCTCTCTCTCCCCTCTCTGTCTCTCTTTCTCTCTCCCTGTCTCTATCTCTCTCTCTCTGTGTCTCTGTCTCTGTCTCTCTCTCTCTCTCTCTCTCTCTCTCTCTCTCTCTCTCTCTCTCTCTCTCTCCTGTCTCTATCTCTCTGTCTCTCTGTCTCTCTGTCTGTGTCTGTGTCTCTTTTTCTCCTCTCTCTCTCTGTCTCTCTGTCAGTAGCCTGGCTTAGAGTCGGACCAACCCGGGTTCGAATCTAGTCTCAGACACTGCCTAGCTTGTGACCCTGGGCAAGTCACTTCACCCCCATAGCCTAGCCCTGGCAGCTCTTCTGCCTTGAAACCAGTCCACAGTCTTGATTCTCAGAAAGTTTGGAAGAAAGAAAATAGAGGATGTCTAATCACTATAAACATGTTTAGAGTTGATATTAAGCTTGAAGTTAAGAATTTTAAAAAGATGGAATCATATCTTCCAAAATGAAGGTGATACCTGTATGATTAATATCAGATTTCAGTGAATTGAAGAGGAGGCTAGAGGGAAGGAGAGAATATGACGCTCAGATTTTTTAAGAGAAATGTTTAAAATAAATAAATAATATCTTTTTAATGAAATACATTTATAAAGACAAAAATAAGCATTTTTTTTAAAGCAGCCAGGAGGGTTTTAAGCTCTAACCTTTAATTTCTGACAAATTAAGCCAACCACTGGCCCATCCAAGGTCTACAGGGCAAGAAGCTACAAAGTCCTGGAGAGCTCCCAGAGAGGGATTGGGGAGGCAGGAGGGGGAGGTTCTTCCTCTCCCATCCAGATACCCACAGGTATGGGGTAAGAGGCCTGGAAGCTAAGGAAGGCCCTGAGTCAAGGTGACAGAGAGAAAGAGCAGATGGGAGCATGCCTGAAGCAGCAGAGGCTTCCCCATCAATTATCACAAACCCAGAAAAACGGTTCTCTGAAGGACCCATTTCTCCCCAGCTTTTCGTGAAAGGCCTTAAAGCCATCAGTGACTCAGCCATGAATCAGGGGAATTCCCTTCATCCCCACAAAACCAGTTTCTTTAAGGGAATTCTCTTCCCCGAGGAGAAGAGGGAGGCTGGGACGCCAGCAGACTCTGGATCTCAAAGTGTCTCCTGTTCTCCGTTCCTTTGGTGCATCCTGTAGTTTATTTACCAAGATCTGGGCAGGAGGAAGACCAATGGTCAGGGTTCTGCTGGGCCTGAGGATTTGACTCACAGCTAAGAACCATCCCTCCTCCCAGAGACTCCCAAGCTATGGGCATCCCATGGAGCCCAGGCTGAAACATAAAGCAAGAGACTAAAAAGAAGAGGAAAAGGGATCCAGCAGCACCTTTGATGCTTTGGACCTGCATGTCAATGGCAAGTCACTTCATCTTCCTGGGTCACCCTCTTGCATCTTAGTTTTCTCATCTGTAAAATGAGAGGATTGAACTAAATGGCCTTTAAAGACCATTGCAGCTTTAATTCTTGAGCACTCTACATGCATGTTTTCTTCTCTCTCCCCTACCACCAACAAAGAAAATTCTTTAGGTCAGGGTCTCTTTCATTCTTTGTCTTTTTAAACCCATCACCTAGCAGAATGCCCACCTGAGTATACTGCCCTGGAAGAATATTTTTCTTCTTTTTTTTTCAATCATTTCAATCTGGTCCAAATTTTTTATTTATTTTTTATTTTTTTAAATATTTTTCCATGTTCACAGGATTCATTTGTTTTCCCTTCCCTCTTCCTTCCTCCTCCCAGTGGTCCAACTCTTTTTGACCTCCTTTTGGGCTTTTCTTGACAGAGGTAGATGAATGTGATTTGCCTTTTCTGTCACTAGCTCATTTGATAGGTGAGAAATTAGAGGCAAAGAGAGTAAAGTGACTTGCCCAAGGTCACACAATAGTTAAGTACATGAGGTCAGTTTCAAAATCAGGTCTTCCTGACTCCAGACCCAGCACATACACTTTGCCACTGAAGGAATGGCTAAAAATGAAGGGGCTGGGGGCAGCTGGGTAGCTCAGTGGATTGAGATCCAGGTCTAGAGATGGGAGGTCCCAGGTTTAAATCTGGCCTCAGACACTTCCCAGCTGTGTGACCCTGGGCAAGTCACTTGACCCCAATTGCCTAGCCCTTACCACTCTTCTGCCTTGGAGTCAATACTGTGTATTGGCTCCAATACACAGTATTGACTCCAAGACAGAAGGTAAGGGTTTTAAAAATAAACAAACAAACAAATAAATAAATGAATAAATGAAAATTTTAAAAAATAAATAAAAATGAAGGGGTTGGTGGTCCCCAAGGTCCCTTCCATCTCTAAATCCTCTGATCCTATGGTTTCAAGAGCTATTATAGAGCTCTGCACCTGAGAAGAAGCAGTGGCTCATTGACCTTGGTTTTCCTGGCATAAGAACTACCTGGGAAAATATAAGATGTCTAGGGCAGCTAAGTGGCTCAATGTTAGAAAGAAAATTTAGAGCCAGGAGGTCCTGGGTTCAAATCCAGCTGCAGATACTTCCTAGCTGTGTGGCCCTAGGCAAGTCACTTAATCCCTATTGCCTAGCCCTTACCACTTTTCTGCCTTTAAAACTGAAGGTAAGGGTTGTACAAATATAAAATGCCCAATTGCTATACACCTGGGACCTTGGGAAAGGCTTCTGAGCTTCCCGAGTCCCCTCTGGGTACAGGGAAGTTTTCTGTAGCCCAAAAATCAGTAGCAGAAGAGCCTGTTTGAACAATGCAGCCATGCTGTCTTCACTGCACATCCATTTACTAAAACTGAACTCCACCCCTGGATCCTCCCTGGTCTCTGATGGCCTGTTCTAGGTTGTATTCTCACCGTGGTTCTTCAACAGTTCTCACCCACCCTGAACTCTGCTATGGTGGGTGTACAAATAAACCCTAGCTTCCCTTCCCAGCCCTCCCCATCTAGCTTCTCTTTTAGGTCTTCTTCCATTAGAATATAAGCTCTTCAAGAGCAGGAACTGTGTAGGATGCTTTTATTTGGATTCTCAGCCCTTGTCATGGCATCTAGCAAGTGCTTAGTTTAGACTTTCTCCATCTACCAAATCTATCCATCTACCTACCCATTTAGCAATCATCTGTCTACCTACCTATCTATCTATCCATCACTCCAGCTATCCACCTATCATCTAACTATTTGTCTATCTATCCATCTTTCCAGCTATCCACCCATCATCTATCTATTCATCTATCCATCTCTCCAGCTATCCACCCATCATCTATCCATTTATTTATCCATCTCTCCAGCTATCCACCCATCATCTATCTATTCATCTATCTATCCATCTTTCCAGCTATCCACCCATCATCTATCTATTTCTCCAGCTATCCTTCCATCATCTATCCATCTCTCCAGCTATCCACCCATCATCTATCTATTCATCTATCTATCCATCTCTCCAGCTATCCTCCCATCATCTATCCACCTCTCCAGCTATCTACCCATCATCTATCCATCTCTCCAGCTATCCACCCATCATCTATCTATTCATCTCTCTATCCATCTCTCCAGCTATCCTCCCATCATCTATCCATCTCTCCAGCTATCCACCCATCATCTATCCATCCATATATCCATCTCTCCAGCTATCTACATATTTACTCAGCTATTTATCATATAATTATATACCTATCCATCTACCTATCATCTATTGACCCATCTACCTATCTATTCACCTCTCTACCTAGTTATTTATATACATGCCTATCTGTCTATTCATTCACCAATCTACCCATCCATGGATCTATTTACCTACCTATCATCTGGCAGCTGAGTAAAGGGAGCCCTGAACTGAGAATCAGGAAGATTCATCTCCCTGAGATCAAATCTGGCCATTCTTAGCTATGTGTCCCTGAGCAAGTCACTTAACTCTGCCTCAGTTTCCTCACCTGTCAAATGAGCTGGAGAGGGAAATGGCAAACTATTCCAGTATCTCTGCCAAGAAAACCCAAATGGAATGAGTCATGGAGAGTCAGACACAACTGAAATGACTTGTCAACAAAAACTCATGATCCACCTATTTCTTCATCTACCTGTTGATCCTTCTAGCTATCTACCTAGCTATTTATCTATATATCTATCTGCCTCTCCATCATTCTGTGAGTCTATCTCATCTTTGCTATGTGACCTTGAACAAGTTGCTTGATCTCTCCAGGTTGTGAGTTCCTCAAGGGCAAGGACAGTTTTCTTTGTCTTTCTTTGTGCCCTCAGCCTTTAGCACAGTGCTGGATACATAGTAGATAATAAATGCTTATTGGCTGAATGATTAGCTGGGTTTTCTTATTTGGAAAATGAAAGGTCTAGGACTGGATGACCTCATTTCCAACTCTTAACCTAGGAGCTCTACTTCAGTCTTCTTATTCCAAATCTAGCATTTTCCACTATATCCCAGTGACTCACATTAAAATATTTTGCTTTAAAAATTTATTCACTAGGCCCAAGTGGCAAGTGACACACATAGAAAAGGGGTTCAGGAAGCAGTTAGGTGGCTAAGTTGATAAAGAGCCAGGTCTAAAGATAGGGGATCCTGGGTTCAAATCTGGACTCAGATACTTCCTAACTATATGACTGGACCAGTCACTAACCCCAATTGCCTTTCCCCTACCTCTCTTCTACATTGGAATGGTTACTTAGTATGGATTCTAAGATAGAAGTAAGGGTTGAAAGAGTAAAAAAAGAAGGGAAAAGGGGTTTGGCTCAGTAGAATGAGGGCAAGGACCATTCTTTTTATTATGTATGTATCTCCAGCTAACATTAAATAAATCAACACACATTTATTCAATGTCTACTATGTGCTAGGTACTGAAAAGATAATCCCTGCCCTTGAAAGTTGATACTCTAGTAAAGATACCTTGCACATAACAAATTCATAATCTGAACAGAATGAGGACTGTCTCTGAGACCTGGTCTGGACAGGGTCCAGCAAGCCATAATTAAATATAATTAATTCAATTAAAAATAATTAAATTCGACAAACCTTGATTAAGTGTCTCCTACATATAAAGCCTTACTAGCAATATGATACTAGGCAAGGTACTTAACCCTCTTGGCCTCAGTTTCCTCTTCTGTCAAATGAGCTGGAGAAGGAAATGGCAAACCACTCCAGGGTCTTTGCCAAGAAAACCCCAAATGGGATCTCGAAGAGTTGGACACAACTGAACAACATATATAAAGCACAGATCCAACCATGTCACACACACATTCAATTTATTACAGTGGCTCCTTAATATCACATGAATTAATGTGAAAATCTCTGTTATTCAAAGTTCTTCATAATCTTCCTTTTTCCTATCTTGATAGACTTCCTACACAACGTACTCTGCACTCCAGTTACTCTTACCTCCCTGCTTTTTCTCCACCTCTTAATGCCTGGCATTTCCTCTCACTGTCCCTCAGGCTGGGAACACTCTGGCTCCTCATCTCTGTCTCCTGGCTTCCTTGTCTTCCTTCAAGTCCCAGATAAAATCTCACCTTGTGCAAGAAGCCTTTCTAGAGACCTACTTGTACAAAGATATTTCTAGCTGCTCTTGTCATGGTGGCAAAGAATTGGAAACTAAAGGGATGCCCCTCAATTGGGGAATGACTGAACAAATTGGGGTATATGATAATGATGGAAGACTATTATGCTATAAGGAATGATGAACAGTATGATTTCAGAAAGAGCTGGAGAGAACTACATGAACTGATACAAAGTGAAAAAAGCAGAACCAGGAAAACGCTGTACACAGTAACAGCAATATTGTGGAGCGATCAAATGTAATAGACTTTGCTACTAACAGCAATACAATGACTCAGACAATTCTGAGGGACTTGGGACAGAGAATGCTGTCCACCTCCAGAGTAAAAACTGTTGGAGTATAAATGCAGATGAAAACCCATGATTTATCACTTGTTTATTTGGGTATAGGATTTAGGGTTCTGGTTTTATAAGATTGCTCACTGACAAAAATGAACAATAGGGAAATGTTTCGCCTGGTAAATCCTGTATAACAGACTTAATCACCTGTCAGCACCAGGAAGGAGGAAGGAAAGGAGGGAGGGAGGGAGATAAAGTCAATCATAAAATTTGGGGAAAATTGTATGAAAAACAATATTATATGTAATTGGTAAAAAATAAAAATAAAAAATATTTTTTTAAAAAAAGAAGCCTTTTCAAATCTCCATTGTTGTTAGTGCCTTCCCTCTGTCACTCCTTTCTCATTTTTCCTGTCTAGGTTTGTTTGTTTGTTTGTTTGTTTGTTTGTTTGTTTGTTTGTTTTAACCCATATCTTCTATCTTGGAGTTGATACCAAGCATTGGTTCCAAGGTGGAAGAGTGGTAAGAGCTCAGGGTTAAGTGACCTGCCCAAGACCACACATTTTATATGTGTCTGAGGTCCTTTTTGAACGCAGGACCTCTCCATTTACTGAACCACCTAGTTACCCTAGTAAGGGTTTTGTAAATGTTTGTGGACTTGCTTGCTTCCTTAGATAACTAACCCTCTGCTAGGTGCTAAGGAAACAAAGACAAAAAAAAAACACCACAGTTATAGCTCTCCAGTCGATGATCATTCCCAATCATATCAGAAGGACCATTTCAGATTGAAGTGAACTTGAGAGAGGACTCCATTCTTGAAAAACCAACCCCAAGAATGGAAAGCATTTGGATAATTTGGACAGGAGTGCCTTCTCCTTTGCTTAGCAAATCCCTCCTTCCTTGAACAAATTAACATTAAGATTGGGAGAAAGGTGGAAGGAGAATATTTCAAGCACTTCAGAATCTACTTTTCCTAGAGCACTTCTGAGCAGGCATTTGCATCCAAGCAATTGAGATGCAGGTCACAAGGCCCTCTTATCTATTCATTAGAGTAGGTCCCCTAAGGAGCTCCCACAGCCCCAGCTTGAAGGAAGGAATGAACTGTGCTAACCCAGTTTGAGTTAGAGTCCTTTTAAAGGCGGCCCTGCTCCTTGCTTTCTGAAAGACTTTCTTCCCCCTCAACAAAGGAACCCAAAGCCTTTGGTTTTGGTGGCCCCAGAGTGCCTAGCACAGTGCCTCAGTCAGAATAGGAGCCTAATAAATGCTTATTGGAATAAAAATGAAAGAAGAACCAAATATTCCGCAATTATAATGATGAAGCTTAGAGCCAAAGAAGAGATGGAGAAGGAAAAAAGATCTCCTTCCTTTCTTTGCAGAGATGGAAGATGTCCAGTGTGTGGATCACTGGCAGAACTCCCTTCCCCCTCCCCCCCCCCATTTATTTATTTATTCATTCATTCATTCGTTCGTTTGTTTGTTTATTTGTTTATTTTTGGTTACAAAGGCTGGAAGAAGAGAAGGAATATCTTGGGAAATAAAGGTAGTAAGAGACCGAAGATATCAATACAAATTTGAATTTAAAAGTACCTTTTGGAATGGATGCAGTTGGCTCAGAGACAGCAGGTCCTAGACCCAGGGAGCCCTCAGAGACTTACCCTTGGCCAAGAGGAAGCTAGGACTTAGAGAGAAGCAATTAGCAGATTCTGGAGCATGTCACAGAGAGACGGAGGAGAGAGTTTGTGGACACTCTCTCTAGATGGGTACTTACAACAGACAAGGGGAAGGCAGCAAGTCATTAAGAACCTACTTTTTTTTTTACATTTTATTTTATTAATTTTCAATTTTCTTTTATTAATCTCTTTACAAATATCTCATGTGCTCTTCAGTACAATCCTGGGAGTGAGGTGCTATTATTACCCCTATTTTATAGTTGAGTTAACTGAGGTTAAATGACTTCATCAAGATCACACAATAAATATCAGAGGCTGTATTTGAAATCAGGTCTTCCAGATCCTAGGGTCAGGCCTTTTATCCACTCACTTATCTAACTGCCTGGGGCTGGATAGGGATGACTATGGGCCGTGCCTACAGATAGAAATGTGGCATCAGCTATGTTGGAGAGCTCTAGATAGGAATGTGGTAGAGACCAGGTGACACCTGGATTGAAGTAGTACTTGCCATTGGACCACAGATGATTAGAGCTCAAGGACCTTAGAGGTTATCAAGTTCATCCCAGTCCTCCCATTTTATAGATGAAGTCACTGAAGCCCAGCAAAACAACTTGGCCAAGATCATACAGATGCCAAGTAGGAGTCGGAATTTGAACCCAGGACTTTTAACAAAAGTCTAGCACACAAGGGAAGGAAGGAAGGAAGGAAGGAAGGAAGGAAGGAAGGAAGGAAGGAAGGAAGGAAGGAAGGAAGGAAGGAAGGAAGGAAGGAAGGAAGGAAGGAAGGAAGGAAGGAAGGAAGGAAGGAGGGAAAGAGGGAAAGAAAGGAAGGAAGGAAGAAAGGAACGAAGGAAGGGAGGAAGGAAGGAGGGAGGGAAAGAGGGAAGGAGGGAAGGAAGGAAGGAGGAAGGGAAGGAAGGAAGGGGAGGAAGGAAGGGGAGGAAGGAAGGAAGGAAGGAAGGAAGGAAGGAAGGAAGGAAGGAAGGAAGGAAGGAAGGAAGGAAGGAAGGATGGAAGGAAGGAAGGAAGGAAGGAAGGAAGGAAGGAAGGAAGGAAGGAAGGAAGGAAGGAAGGAAGGATGGAAGGAAGGAAGGAAGGAAGGAAGGAAGGAAGGAAGGAAGGAAGGAAGGAAGGAAGGAAGGAAGGAAGAAAGGAAGGAAGGAAGGAAGGAAGGAAGGAAGGAAGGAAGGATTAGATAAGCCTGGTTATAGATAATTCCTAAATCAATATTGTGGTACAGACAGGGCATGGTAGCAATCTAAGACTCTGAGAATTTGTGGGAGGCAATAAGGTCAGAATGGGGAAGCAATGAGTGCTGATGAGCTGGTCCTGAAAGGCTCTGGGAGTCCCAACTAATTCCAGAGAGTTATCAAAAATTCCCACAATTCCTTTGGCCCCTCTCGCCCCTTGCCTGAGTTGCTGTGGAATGTCCATCCTTTCCGGAGCTCTCCCTTCTTGGCTGTACCCTTTAGAGTGGGAGTCCCAGCAGATTTCACAGATCAGGAATGCTGACTCCCCCAGCCTCCGTTCTTAATCCCCTTGAGAACCTCCTTCAGTCTTTGTACAGAGCCCGCAGCAGCAGGGAGGGGAGCCAAGGTGGCCTCCCCATCCTCCCCAAACCAAGAGCAAGTCCCCAGGCTTCACCTCCCTCTCCCACTCCTCTCTCCCTTTCAAGGTGAAATGTCCTGGCCATCTGGGTGGGCAGGAGCGGGGCAGGGTCCTTGGCACCCCATCCATCCCTTCCTTCCTCCTAGATCCTCCCCCTGAGTCTCCGGAAGACCAGCTGGGCACGGTGTCCCTCCCTCAGAAGCCCGAAGGCTTATTTCTCCCCTCGCCACTCCAAGCTGCCTGCCTGATTACAAATTGGAAGTTTATATTTAAGATTCTCTGACCCGGAGCCCCCGAGATTGAAGGCTGTATATCCAAAGCATAAAGCAGTCAGTCTCATGTCATAAATTTGAACCAGGGCCAATTTTGCAAATGTCACATATTTTACAAATACGCTCGATACACTTTATCAAGATATATGACAGTTTTATGGAAAAGAACTGTGTCTTCAGCTTGGCAGGTGCAAGGCATAGCAAGGGCATTTTAACTGACAGTGCAGCTGTCTGGCTACCGGGGAAGGATGCGGTGGGACGGAGGCAGAGGCAGAGGGGGCTCCCGGAACGGCCCGTTCCTCCCCTGCCTGAACTAGGGCCCTCTTGGATGGGCAGCTCCTCCCTGGAAACAGGACAGCCCCCGGTGGCCACACCAAGCCAGCCAGGGGGCTGGGCAGAGCCCACCCTGCCTCTGGGAGAATTTTGATCTTCAGGGCTTGAGCTCAGGAGCTGACAGATGAATGTTTTCAATGAGTCGATTTTGCTGGCTTGGCAGCCAGTGACGGAAAGCCGCTTCGTGCCAGGCATTCAGATTCAATCACCTGTGAAGTTCACAGTGGGCTTCCCCAGTTTGGACCTCAGGTGCCCCAGTTTGGGGACTTTTCCATCTTCTCCCTCCCATGCTTTGTCCAGAGTCCATGCCCATCGTGTTAGTAACTGACTTCTTTTTAAACCCTTGCTTTCGGTCTTCGTAACAAGTCTAAGATAGAAGGGCAAGGACTAGGCAAACAGGGTTAAGTGACTTGCCCAGGGTCACAAAGCTAGGAAGTATCTGAGGTCAAATTTGAACCCAGCTTCTCCTGATTCCAGATCTGGCACTATTATCTACTATGCTTCCTAGTTGCCCTTGGAACTGACTTTTTTTTAAACCCTCACCTTCTGTCTTAGAGTCAATACTAAGTAACTGCTTCCAAAGCAGAAGAGCAGTAAAGGCTAGGCAATTGGAGTTAAGTGACTTGCCCAGGGTCACACAGCTAGGAAGTGTCTGTGGTCAGATTTGAACCCAGATCCTCCAATCTCAATGGCCTGGCACTCTATCTACTGTGCTACCTAGTTGCCTTTGTAACTGGCAGCGAGAGAGAGAGAGAGAGAGAGAGAGAGAGAGAGAGAGAGAGAGAGAGAGACAAAGAGAGAGAGAGAGAGAGAGAGAGAGAGAGGAGAGAGAGAGAGAGAGAGAGAGAGAGAGAGAGAGACAAAGAGAGGGGTGGGAAGAGAGAGAGGGAGAGACAGGGGAAGAGAGAAGGAGAGAAGAGAGAGAAGAGAGAGAAGAAGAGAAGAGAAGAGAAGAGAAGGAGAAGAGAAGAGAAGAGAAGAGAAGAGAAGAGAAGAGAAGAGAAGAGAAGAGAAGAGAAGAGAAGAGAAGAGAAGAGAAGAGAGAGAGAAGAGAAGAGAAGAAGAGAGAGAAGAGAAGAGAGAGAGAGCACAACTATGCACAAGCAGAAAGAAGATGAGACTTAGAGAATCTGGGGTTCCAATCTCACCTCTAGCTTTGGTTAGAGTGTGGTCTCCTCACCTCCAGGAACTTCAGCGACTTGATAAGTTATAGGTGGTTAGGATCTGAGAGGCAATTCCAAACTGAGGAAATTGCCCTTAATAGATAGACAAATCAGAAATACTTGAATAACCCTCTGAAATAGGAATTATCTTCCCTGTTATATAGATGAAGGCAGCTAGATGGTTCAGTGGATACAGTGCCCAGCCTAAAGTCAGGAGACTCATTTTCCTGAGTTCAAATCTGACCTTAGACATTTCCTAGCTGTATGACCCTGGCAAGTCACTTACTATGTGTCAGGAACTGTGCTTATTACAATTTACAAATATTATCATATCTAGGAGTCAGGTACTATTATGATCCCCATCTTACAGTTGAGGAAACTGAGGCAGACAGAGCTTAAGTGATTTGTCCAGTATCACACATATAGTATGAGCTAGAGTTGAACCCAGGACTCTCAGGCTCCAAGCCAGTGCTGTAATCCATTGTATATTCACAGCTTCCATACAATGGGGCTTGGTACAGAAGAAAGACCATAACTCCTGGAGCCTGAGGAAGTGTCTAAATCTCCCCTCTCTGCTCCTTACTACTAATATTAGTAGTTTAATTAGCATGTATCTAGCCCTTTACATATGTCATCTTATTTGACCCTTACACAAACCCTGTAAGGTAGGTGCTGTTATCATCTCCTTTTGACAGATGAGGAACTGAGGCAAGCAAAGTCAGACTCACATAGCTAAGTGTCTGAGGCAGAATTTGAACTCAGTTCTTCCTTACTCATTTAACCCTCCATGCATTCAACCATCTATCTCCCTGTTTACCTACTTCCACTTGTAACCTTGGGAAAGCTATGGAACTTCCCTGGACCTGAGGGTCCTTGTCTGGAAGATGAGGAGGAGCCAGCCCATTCCGCCACCATTTGATCTCCTTATCCCATGATCCAATGAGCTCTGAGTCCCTCTCAGGTCTAAATCTGTGACTCTTTCTAATGTATGGTGCAGCAGCAGTGAGGGAGGGGGGACACCATGCCTGCCATTGCTCCCAGGGGACCTTCCTGATCAATCATATCAGTGGGAAGAGCCCAACATCAAATGAATGTTATTGATTAGATGTAAATGGGGGGGGGGGGTGGGGGTGGAATGTCATTTCTTAACCTGGTGATTGAAAGAATTTATGCAATGAAAACAATCACCAGAGGCTTCTGGTTCTATTCTTTTAGAGGGAAAAAATACTGGCCCAGGCTCTGGGATGGCCACCCGGGACATCCTCCTCAGTCGTGCTCGCTCAAAGGGGTGAAGGAGCTACAAGGGAATGGAATGGAGGCTGGGGGCTCAGGGAGAGTCCAAAACCCCTACCTTCTGTCTTAGGCAGACTCTGTCTGTTCCCAGAGTAGCGGTAAGGTGTAGGCAATTAGGGTTAAGTGACTTGCCCAGGGTCACACAGCTAAGGAGTATCTGAGGTCAGATTTGAATCCAGTTCTGGGTCTCTTCTCTCCCCTTCCAGTTCTAACGCTGTGATTCCCTTACATGATCCCCTGACTGAAGAGATCCTCTTTGCAAGACTTGACTGAAACCTCACTCTGGCAGACCATCAGCTCTTGCTGACCTCCAGCCTTGTGGTCATCGCCCCGGGTCTACTGGGGTTCATTTGGGCTGTTTGTGCCGACCTGTGGTCGAACCCTCTTGAGCTCCATTGCTCTGACCGGCCACAGTCAGACACACCACACTGACCCCCACACAGCAATGCCCTTTTGGTCCTCTTCAAGTACGAAGGACAATCACCAAACTGGGTTCTCTATTCCCCTCCATGGGCTTCTGAACAAGCGAGCCCATCTTGGCTGAGAAGCGGGCAGCGTCTTATTCAATTTCCTTTGGCTCGCTTTCAACTTTCCTTGAAGCCTTTGGCATGGGTCCATCTGTCGCATGATCTGCATGCTTGTGTCTATGGATGTGCCCAGGATCCACCCTTGGAATTTAAACTAGGTAAGGAGCTCCCAGCATGAAAAATTCCTTCCCCTAGTATAGATTGCATCTCTTCTGCAATTTCTTTCTTTTTTTTTCTAAACCCTTACCTTCCATGTTGGAATCAATACACAAGGCAGAAGAGTAGTAAGTGGGGTTAAGTGACTTGCCCAGGGTCACACAACTAGGAAGTGTCTGAGGCCAGATTTGAATCCAGGACCTCCCATCTCTACTCCTGATTCTCAATCCACTGAGCACCCAGCTGCCCCCTCTTCTGCAATTCCTCCTCTAAAAGGCTAGAGTTTAAGTGGCTTATACCCTGTAGATGTCAGGGACAAGACCATTTGCATATGGATACTAAAGTAGGTGTTATCTGCCCTGTGTATATGTACTCTGTATTTGTACAGCTTGGGCACCAATGTTCTAACCCAAGTGTGCCTGTTGCTCCATGAGAGTAAGGCATTCCTTGATATGTTATGTGTCTGCGTGAGTGTATTCTAGTTCTTGTGGTCTAGTTCCAGTGGTCTAGGGACTTCAGGAATGGAAAAGGGGTAGGGAATAGCATGGAATTATGGGAGTGTTGGAGAGCTCTCTCCCAGCAGCGCCTAAGGTTTCCAAGGGCTCCTTAGAGATACAATATCCAATTATTTTTTTTAACTCTTACCTTCTGTCTTAGAATCAATACTATCATTTGCAGGACAGAAGAGCAGTAAAGACTAGGCAATGGAGGTTAAGTGACTCACCCAGGATCACACACCTAGGAAGTATTTGTTTTCTGTTTCTGTTTTTGTTTTTAATTTGGAAATTTTTATTTCATTAATTATTTTAGAATATTTTTCCATGGTTACATGATTCGTGTTCTTTCACTCCCCTCCCTTCACCACCACCCCTCCTGTAGCCAATGAACAATTCCACTGGGTTTTACCTGTGTCCTTGATCAAGACTAGGAAGTATTTGAAGTCACATTTGAACCAGGACTTTCAATCCACTAAGCCACTTAACAGCCCTTTCAATCATTTATGCAATAAGCATTTATTAAATGTCTCAATCCCTGGGGACACAAAGTACAAAACAAAACAAAAAATAGCTCCTACCCTAAGGGAATTTACATTCTATTAAAGGGATATCACTCATGCATTGACTTCAAATATGTACAAATCAGGGGGATCTGGGTGGCTCAGTGGATCGAGAGCCAGTTCTAGAGATGGGAGGTCCTGGGTTCAAATTTGACTTCAGATACCTCCTAGCTCTGTGACCTGGGCAAGTCACTTGGCCCCCATTGACTAGTCCTTGCTAGGCACTCTTCTGTCTTGAACCAATACACAGTATTGAATATAAAACAGAAGGTAAGGGTTTAAAATATATATTATTTAATATATTTTAAAATATGTATTTAACATAACATATTTAATATGTATTATTGTTTATTTGTTATTTATATATTGAGGAGGCCTGCTCAATAAATTACTCATGATCACCAAAGCAGAATGAGAGAAATGATTCTGAGATTACAGGAGGGTCAAACTGACAGCCTGACAGACAAACATGTTGAGACTTCTTGCTGATTAGTACAAAGTTTGATGATTTGGGGTATATACTTTATAGGGAAAATGGACGTAGGCCAAGGGATTAGGTAAGCCTTTTGCAGTGACAATGGTTAGTAATGATTTACAAGACCAGAGACAATGATGTAGATTACCTCAGTGAATCTAAACAGAGTTTTCTATAGGATAATAAATCACAGGTAAATATGTAACCATCTAGTCCAGATTCTCAGGGAAATGTTTGCTTCAGTGAGTTTGTCTAGAACAGCCAGTTATTTACCAAGTACATCAGGGAGGGATGGAAGTGAGGGTTTGGGGTCCTCATGTGAGGCATGATTTTGGCCAGACCATGGCTTTGATTTTACTGGGGTCCATTCTCACCACTGGGAGCTATCGTATAGTATATATAAATTAATATCTTATAAATATAAACATGTTAATTAATGTATGATAAATAATTTATTTAGTCAATAAATGAATATTTACATATTTATAATACTTGCTATAAATAAATAATTATTGAGGCAATGATGTTAGTATTATAAATACATACAAAGTAATTTGTTGGGGAGGGATGGGGCTACAAAAGCTGGGAGGTAATCAAGGAAGCCTTCAGTAGAGGGTGTCACTTGAGCTGGGTGTGAGCCTTGAAGGAAGCTAAGGATTATAAGAGATGGAGGTGAGGAGGCAAATGCATTCCAGCCTCTACAAAGGTATGAAAACTGGGGATGGAAGATTATATACAGGAAACAACAAGTAGGTTAGTTTCACTGGTGCTTTGAGCCTATGAGAGAGATTAATGAGCAATGGACCAGGAAAGGCTTTCAATGCTGAACAGAGCAGTTTGAATTTGATCCTAGAAGTAAGAGGGAGCCACTTTTGTTTCTTGAGCAAAGGAATGACTGACTGCCTCAGGATTGTGCTTTAGGATATAAATTCTGAAGCTATTGAGGAATGAATTTGGGCAGGGAGGGACTTGATTTAGGAAATCATCCACCAAGAATACTGCTTAGAGTATTCCTGCTCAAATAGGAGTTAGACTCCTCCATGGCCCCTAAGGTCCATTTAAATTCTAAGACTCCATGAGACCAGAGTGATATAACCTAGACCCCCAACCATGACAGAGACACTGTTTCCAGGCAGTCCCCCAGGAGTGCTCCTTGGGCTGACTTTAAACAGTGGGAATTCAGTGGAATACACATACATCATGAGACACGATGGCTGAAGTCTCTGTTTTGTTACCTATTGTTGGAATCAACGATTCAGTTCCACACTGTGCTTGTGGGCTGCTGACATTGGAATCAATAGAGGACATGGACTGCCTTGAAATTGCCCAGCTGGAAAGAGCTTTAGTCTAGGTCTATGCTGAAGGAAAATCCATTTACCTAGATTTCCTGCTTGGGGTAGGATGGGTGAGATATCCATGATACTGTGGAATCAGGATTCTAAGCCTATCTTAGTTTGTAGTGCTTCAAGAGACCTTGAAATTACTGCAAAGGGCTATGGGTAGACCAGAAAATGCCTCTGCGAAGGATTACCAGGGAAGTGCTTTCCTATGGGAAACCTTGTCATCTCTAGGCAGAATAATGGAAAGAACCTGTTCAACTTGCTATAATCAATTATCCATTAATACATAACCTTTTCCTCACAACATTACAACAATAAAATTTATGCCACCAGGTCTCTGACTCGACTTTGTCTATCTTCTTTCATCTCCAAACTCTGTACCACCTTTCCTTGATTTTATTTTTAAACCCTCACCTCCATCTTGGAATCAATACTCTGTATTGGTTCCAGGGCCGAAGATCAGTAAGGGCTGGGCAATGGGGGGTTTAAGTGTGAATATTTTTGTACAGGGAGTCCTTTCCCATTTTTCTCTGATCTCTTTGGTATGTAGTTCCTATTTTATTTTATTTTTTTAAATCCTCTTCTTCTGTCTTGAAATCAATACTGTGTATTGGTTCCAAGGCAAAAGAACAGTAAAGGCTAGGCAATGGAGTTAAGTGACTTGCCCAGGGTCCTGCAGCTAGGAAGTGTTTGAGGCCAGATTTGAACCCAGGAACTCCCATCTCTAGGTCTGGTTCTCAATACATTGAGCCATCCAGCTGCCTCTTCAATTTTTATTCTCAGAAAAGATCAGGAAAATAGTTAGCCCTACTCAGCTTGGCTGTGGCACCTGTTCATGTTACCTGTAGTCTGTCTCTTCCCTTGCAGCATAAGAAATAAGAAGAGGTAGAGTACTGAGTCAAATTTCAACAATGCCTTCAGAGAGGCACCACCTCATACCCCCCCCCCCCCCAGATTGGCAAAGTTGACTGAAAGGGAAATGACAAATGCTGGAGGGGCTGGGGAGAAACAGGTATCCCAATACATGACTGGAGGAACTCTGGACTGCTCTAGCCATTCTGGAAAGCAGTTTGGACTGTGAAGACCTTTGGTCTTCACACAATTAGAACTATATCCCAGGGGCAGTCAGTGGTTCAGTG